>NC_056725.1:1391913775-1392213775 GCF_019279795.1 Protopterus annectens
GCCCCTGTGTGATAACCTCTGGATCTGCTGCAGTGTTTTTAAACAAGTACTTATGTGAATCAGGCATCAGGTACATTTCTTTAGTTTTGTAGTACCTGTCAGGTTTTCTAGGAGCAGGGGGGGGTATGGCATCAGGGGTGAAGCTAGATTAATTGAAAACATCATCCACCATGTCCAGAATAGGAGGGATGGCCAAGAGTCTGCGCTGAAGAAGATCTAGAAACTGTCTTAGTCTTTTCATACACAGAAGATAATCTTGGGCTTCCCAGTGGAAATGCTCTCTGAGAGTGTGCAGGGTTTCCCCAAATGAAAGATCCTCATGGGGGAGTCAAAAGGAATAGATTAATCTGCATTAGAATCCTCAAAGGAGGTGAGAGGTTGTTGTTCCTCATCTGAATCAAGGTAGTCTGAAAGTTCAGAATCCGGCTCTGTGTGAACTTCAGGGGAAGTATCCCTTTTTCTTTTAGAAGGAGTGGTATGGCTAACCCTGATGAAAGTGAGGCCCTCCACCATTTTCAGTAACTGTGTCTGAGGCAGTGGAGGAGGAGTAAGATGGCGACTAGAGACTGTTTTCTTTGGGGTGGTCTTGCTTTTAGACCTTGGTAAATCGATTTGTCATTGGGATGCAGTAGTCAGTGGTGAAGACGTCGGTTTTTGCTTTGAATCGGTTGTGCAAAGAACCTCCTCAGAAGCCGGTGCCTGCGTAGCGGCTCTGGACCCAACCGAAGCGGAGCGGAGACAACTGAAGGATTGGATAATGAAGCATTCCTCGGCAGCATACCGGACTCCAAAAGGGTCTCGGTAGAGGCCTCCAAAGGAAACAAGTTGGGCATCAGGGGCTGCGAATGCGCCTCACTGAATTGTCGTCTGAAGGCTTAAGTTTGTGTGGTCTGTCCCTTTCTTTATCTTTTTGTTTTTTGGAAATATCCACAGACTGCTGACCGATGGATGCCATTTCATAATGCGAGGAACTACTATGGAAATGCCTGGCTACAAATTCAGCTCTACGGCTAATAGTTCTTGAATTGAAAAGTGTGCAGAACCGACAACGGGGGACGTCATGGTCTGGGCCTAGACAAGTAACGCACAAGGTATGCAAGTCTCAGTGTGGTACTTGTTTTCCACAGCGGAGACAATTATTGACTTTTTTGGACATCGGATAGTGCAAGAAAAAGGTCCCCAACGGGGTACTTAGCTTTAGTCGTTTTCAGATTCAGCTTCCACTCTGGCAATGACCGATGGGCACACCCACAAACTGCTTTTGCTTCTGGCTCCTCAGCAAGAAAGACTGATGTAATGGCGCCAGCTGCTCTCCTTTATTCCACTGATGACTTGACGTCAGTCTACAGGCAACAGCAGCTTGTGCAGAGGAAAACCTTGACTATGGTATTCGGGCTAACTAGCAGGGATAACCCACAAGTGATGACTGCAACAGTGATACACAAAGAACATCCCGTGTAAGGTAAAATGATACATGATAAACAGGATGACAAAAGCTCTACAAAACAAGGCAAATACACAGAAATACAGATAAAGAACAGCAGTGTGCATGGGAGGGGGTGGCATTAAAAGATAAGGTAAGTTATGAGCAGGGGTGGTGGTCTAGTCTGATTACAACTACTGATATCTCTGCAGTGCTATATACAGCATTACTAAAAAGAAACAGGAAGTTACATTCAGGCATTACAGCTGTGATCCAAGTTAGACCATTTACTGGGAAAACACAAGAATACAGTACCTGGATTAACACTGCACTGCCTAGAGATGAAGCCAGTTTTTATTCAAACACCTTTATTGAATTATCACTTGTGACATAGGCAAATTTACGTTCATATAAAAGTAATGAAAATATATTAACACAACAAACATTATACTTCATATATATTGCTATATATCATATAACCTAAGCAATATTACATACAGTATTCAATTTCTGCTTTTTTTTTTTTACAAGATGCATGCATCTTGAAATCCCCTCAATTTACCATATGTAATATGATAAAAAGACACTGTGGATTGTTAGTGTAGCAGTTTGCTGCAGGGTCTAAACTGGAAGTCAGAGGGGACTCAGCTATAACTACAGGATAACCAGACAAACATCTACATGATACTACTGCAGGTGTTTTCCAGTCCCATGGAATCTCAATCCTAGAATGTTTCTGGCCATGTTGTTGTTGCAGTATCTCTTGTGGCAGTGATGTAGCTGCAACCATGGAGTCCGCAAGCGCTGGTATAAAATCAGTTCACAACAGTAGTTAGTGAATAACATCCTTTCAATACCAACAACTCTTAAACTTCAGTTACTGCCTGAACTTTAAATGAGTGGGATGGTCTGTAACAAAACAATTATTAAACAGCTGTTTTAATTAAACCTGTTTATTTCTGTGGGTGTCAACATACGCGCATCATAGAGAAGCATGCTGAGTCTAGCCAGCAGTGTGGCTCTGCTTTGACATCTATGAACTATGCACACTACACAATGTACAGACCTATTCAGTCCTCAGTACTACAAACAATGTACATTTCTTACTACACACTAAGTCACCTCTCCGTAAACAATCCGGATTTCCAGCCTGCAGAATGTAGCATCCTTTCACTCATTTATTTATGCAATAACCAACAAATGGGTGTGACATATGAGGATTTACCCATGGTTGGGGTGGTTTGGCCTTGGGATTAAACAAAGCCAACCGGGAGTAAATCCTCATATACCCACACCCACTCGTCGGTTATTGTGATTATATAATTACATTAGGTAAGAAAGAAAGAAATCGCTTACCTTTCTTTAGAAATATCTTTGTATAATGTCACCATAGTGTTCCTCCACACTGTTTCCTGTTCTTCTGTGTTTGTTGATGTACTGAGCATACGTCCATGACTTACATTCCCATGCTTGCAAAGTACATCAGTGCTATTCAGTAGAAGTAATGGAAAAAAGAGAATCTCTGTTGCTTTTTTTTGTTAACTGCAAAAATCAGAAAGCTAAGAGGTATGAAAATCTGCCGAGACAGCAGAGAAATACAAGGAACATCAGGTACATTTCTTTAGTTTTGCAGAATGTACCTGATTTTTCTTGCATTTCGTCTGCCCTCTGTACATACCTCCTATCTCAAGAAATGTGGACAAAGCCTTAAATAATGGAGGATAAAGACCCCAAAATAGGGAAAGATTGTAAATGGTGTTCTTATAAACTTAGAAAGTTGCTAGAATAACAAGATATGTGTTAGCATGGATTGTCTGAAGGACATGAAGTCTGAAACTCAAATATGTGTCATTTAGTGACTTTACTCCTTAGTGATTTGTCTGAAAACCATTAATTTTATGAGGAAGAAACCAAAAGCATGAGGCAAAAATCTGGGCAGTTGAGAGGTAAAAACATTGGGCCACTCAATGGTACTTTAACGGTCAGACATTTTTCTATTAGTATATCCTTGATTTACAACAGACACCCTGGTTGGTCTGTCAAATTAGCATGCTCGTTTTGGAATAACAATGGCACATCATTGTATAACCTTGGATAATCTCACTTAATCCAAGAGAAGGATGCATGGGAGTGGCAGCCTATCCTGGCACTCACTGGGCAGAAGGCAGAAAAAATAAAGTGTGCAGGACACACACCACACACACACACACACACACACACACACACACACACACACACACACACACACACACACACACACACACACTCTCTCCTTGAAGGGTTGCCAATTCACATGCACATAGTACATCACAGGGATCTGAAGGAAACTGAAACAAACATCAAAAATATGCAAGGACGTAGAAAGGACATATAGATGCCGTTGAGAAGGCACCCTGATCAAGAAAAGAATCAGACAAGCAAATGATATGAGGGAGCAACATAAACTGCTGTGTCACTTACAGAAAGCTCATCTATGACAAACTGAGCCATGCACACAGTACAGCTATGAACTTTGCTAAGAGAGAGAAGCCCTAGACTGCAAAACTAGCAACACATCTTCACTAATGGCTAAGGACTTCAAGTTGCACTGATTGTTTTGAGTCACAAAGAAAACTAATGAACATACCTTTTTTCCTGGCACCTTCATTTAAGGCTGGTGCACAGCTCTTTCAACACCCTTCTGGTACATTGCTATGTGCTACACAGCCGTGTAACTCCTCTGTACAGACCCTGTATGTAGCAGATGTCATGAAATAATTGCATTTATTGAGTATATGTAACAAAGTCGTTAGCCTACACTTAATCAAATATAAAGTGATCAAGGATTCAACTTGTCAAGTTCAGTTCCCCTGATGTTGGACTGGTCACTTATCACGTTGTAAATCACTGCTAGTCTGGTTTCTGTTTGCACACCAGCAGTTCGCTCTGTATGTGAGATTTTCTGGCTGTGTGACCATAGTGCTAGTATGTATGGAAGGAGAATGTTGGGAATTTCTCCCCTTGTAGGTTTGTTGGATCTCAATCTGTTTGTTTCGTCTGTTTGAAGCTTGAGTGAATATAAACAAGATAAAATGTAAGGGAAACTGTACTCAAGGCATGTGTGTTTGATGGTGGTCAATTCCAGCCTACAGCAGGTGAACTGAAGAAGTCTATAGTGCTTTGTGGGTTGTGTATAATGCATGTGTTGTTAAATGCATATCTCCTTACAGGAAAATCATGTCTACATCACAGACAGGGCTGTTTGTTCCTGATGCTTTCAACATATCTCAGCTCTTATAATATGGTGTGTACAGTATTAATGTATTCCCAGGAATGTCATTATCACTTTACTAAATTAAATATTTGTAGCACTTGGTGCTAACACCAAACATGGTAACAATCTTCTGTTAAAACACGGACATCTAGATGTGACAATATCAAGATGGTAACACTTATTTCTGACCAGCAAATGCTGACTGAACCTTTCAGAAGCCATAGCATTAACCATCCAGCATAAAAGCATCACATACGAAAAGCTAAACATTGCAGAGAGGCAACAGAGAACTTGAAAGGTACCTCACACAAGTGCCTCTCTGTTATCAATCTACTGACATGTTGAAGTTTTAAGTTATTCATCCTGAAATAGAATTCTGCATCAAGTCCTCCACAACTGGAAAATATCAAAGGGGAAGAGAAAGCATAACTTTAAATGAAATTAAAGGACTACCTCTTTTGATTCAGCATACCCTGGCAATGTAGTACCCGACAGAAAATGTTCATTGAGGATCATGTTCTTCCTACAAAAATGACTAAAGAAATGGGGTAGAAAAAAAGATCTGATTTGAAAGCAGGCGAGATCACTGAATAAAAGCCTCTGTCATTTCAACTTCTCCAATGACTTTCTGTACTAATGTAGTCAACGGTACAATGCCTGTAGGGAAATTAAAGGGTAAATACTGTAAGATTTGCATTCCCTACAGCTAATGTTATGTTGAGCTTCTAAATCACTTGTCAAAGTATGAAAATGATTTCTGTGGCAGGTAGATGCCCCTTCTATTGTCAGTGTACTTATGTCATATTTGGCCAGACATATGTGATTGATTTATAATGAAACTTTGTTTTGATTGTTTTTTAGCCACAGGATTAAGGACACCTCTTCTAGATCAGATCAGAGTTTTGCTCTGTTCATCTGCCTTTATTTCATGAGAGATTAGTGTTTGAGCAACTCTGGTACAACTGTATGCATATGACTGTTTTTCTTTACTGGGTTTCTTTTATTTACTTATTTTTTTTAACTGGATTTGTTTTATTTAGTGCTACAGGTTTTTGGATGTACTGTTTTATCGACTAATTGAAATTTATTAGCAGATTACCTTTGGGATGTGCAGTGCTTAATGGGAAACCAGCAGGTACCACAAGTGATGAATCACATGCAGGGTAGAAATGAGGACAGACTGTGGAATGCCCTGGATAAGTCTCATTTCAGACCAAGTTATACTTTCCAGTTCACAATATAATGGCATACATTCTATATTTTTCATCTCTGTCTGTTCCTGTGGAGTCATTTATCCGAGGGTCTCTTCAGGCAAGTACAGTTGCCGAAACACATTGTCTTAAAAATCCCTTCTTTCTCTAAATATGCCTACTTCTTCCACCTGGTCTTAGATGCTATTATTCAGAACTCCAGCCTATTTAATTTGTCCATTTGCACAGTTCAGGCCAATCATAAATGATTCCTTTCAGTCTTTAAGATAAGATAATACTGTTCTCCTGAATACAGCTTTGTCACCTTATAACTCGCCTTGACCTAGGTCATATTGAGGTTTTCAGGGCATTTCTGTCAGTCCCTGTTTTTCATTCATAGGTATTTTTTTTCTGTATACAGTCTACTGTTCACACATCTGAGTAAACTGTTGGCTTTATTTTGGGCTTTCCCTAATAATGAATTCTGTCTCATTGGGTTACTGCCAGTTACCGATAAAACAAATTAAATATATGAAACAATTAATTAATTAATAATTCTAGTCAAGCTAATAGACACAGTGGGAATGCTTATGACATCTCCTATTATAACATGATGTTCACAATGCAGAAATTGAAAAAAAAGTATACATTGGACACCATCTTCTACTTTACAGACAACTGCAACCAAAACACTGTTAAAGAACATACCAAATACACTAAAGCGCTTTTCGTACGCACAATGTACGAACTTCTTCAGAGAAGAAGAAGTTCGTACATTGTGCGTACGAAAAGCGCTTTAGTGTATTTGGTGTATTCAATAAATATAGTCCACGGACTTTCTAGGCTGCCTTTTGGATTTACTTGTTTAAGTTTTTGTTTTTGGTAGCACTGTTAAAGAACATGATAGGCAGAGCAACTTAACAGCCCTTGGTAACTAAATACTACATAGCTTATAGAATTTATTCATTTATTTATGTATGTATGTGTTTATTTATACCTGTCTGAGGCCCATGTTTAGAGGATGCCCAAGGCAGTATTTAAACAGATGGGAAATGTTGGACAAGAAACCAGAGAGATCTCCCCTGCTGTTCTTTCCGGTAAGTGTTATGGGATCTTTAGCATCCATCTAAGCTGCCACTAAGGCTGATGAGAGCTTAGTTTAAAGTCTCATCCGAAGATTGGATACTTCAGAAATGCAGCTCCCCTAATGCTGAACTTCAGTATCCCAATGGATCCAAGCAACCGGTGTGGGAACAGAACCTATAGTCTTCTGATTTTCCAGGTATCAAAGGTGACTGCGCAAAATGCTGAGCTACTGGTAACATCTGACAAACAATGCTGTTTACTAAAAAACACAGTTCAACATAGGTAAAATCAACATCACAGGTGCAGAACTAACAAATAAGCCATAAAACATATACTATTGATTATGTCAAAATGGCCTATGCATATACTGGAGGGTAAAATAGATTCCATTCCTCTTCTTCTTGTCATAAGACATTTATCATTTGCACTGATTAATTCAGTGTCGGCTCTAAAAAATGACTACAGGAATAAATGTATGTCTTACTTGACAGTCACATGCAGTTTTTGTACAAGGCCAGGTTAAGGACTGTATGAACTGTACACAGCAATGAAATGCGTTTTATTAAAACGTGTGACTGAGGCCAACAGGACTTAGGCAGCTCAGCATGGAAACTCTCCTAGGCTACTAGCTTCTGCACTTTACATATAATGCCCTGCCAGGTAACTTCCTCTTCATATCTCTATTAGGCCACACAATATGATGAAGCACAGTAGTTACTACCTCTCCAGAAATCCCTCCAGGCCTCCTGCTCTATAAGACAGGGGGACAGGTACATTGATGAGGATGGACACACCTATCCAGATTGAACACTGTGGAAAGAACATAACTTTTGTACTTGAGATGACAGTCTACCCTCATTAACCACTAAGTCAGACTACCATGCGTAATCCCTCCTGGATGGCACCTCATGGGAATGTATCTTCCTGAAAGAAGTCTAAGCTCTAGAAATGACATCCAGGTTGTAACGTTGTATGAAAACATTCAGTGAAGCCTATGTAATTTCCATGGATGCTTTCTAGATGGAGACCTGAGATGTAGCTACTGCCCTAGTTGAATGAGCTTTTGGTATTAATAGCAGGGTGTTGTTGAGCTTTTTGTAACAAAACTTAATATACTTACAAAATCACCTTGTCAACATAATCTGGGATACATCAGACCTCATTTTTTGTTTAAATAATGCAATAAAAATGGAGAGTTCTTTCTAAATTATTTGTCTCTGTCAAGATAAAATTGTAGTTGCCTGTGCATTCCCATACAACGTATCAGGTGGTCTCCTTTGTTACAGTACTTAAGGAAGAAAACAGGCAGGTGTATAGACTACCTGAAGGTTATCTTGGGAGCTAGCTACCTTTAGCATGAAAGAAGGGTCACTGAGTAAGGACATGCTGTACTTGTGAAAGACTAAATAAGAAGGACTGATGCACAGTCTGTGATTCAGAAATCTTTCTGGAAGTGATAACCTCCACCAGAAAGAAGGTCTTCCATGACAGGAATTTCACTTACACCTTCACTGCCAGTTAGAACTGAGGAAATGTCATCTTTTCAAAAACAAAATTTTGACCACAAGAAAGGACAGGATCCTTCGATGGAGATTGGGTGAGGAAAGCACCTTTCAGAAAGGGCTTGCAAACTCTGATGAAAGCAAGTAGCAAAGCTTAGCCTCTTGTTGGAAATTAGGTACAAAAGCTAAATGTACATTTACAGATTAATAACTAAATCCACAATCAAAACCCTACTGAATGTGACCCAGCATGACTGGGACTGAAGCAATAAAAGGATCCAAACCTTTAGTAGTAGTCAAAAACAGACAAGTCCATTTGTTTTGTACATTTTCCATGTAATTTGTCTCTAGGCAAGATTTATTCCACAACTTTTGTGTAAAAGGGTCTGTGGCCATTAACAGAAGTGGAGTAACCATGCAGCTAAATGAAGGTGGAAAGTCTGGGTGAAGCTTACCTAGGTGACATGTGAATAGAGTGCAGATGGGCTTCATACAAATGTTTTTCCACAGCGTGAGGTCAGACAAGGGAGAACCAAATCTATTGAGGTTAGTAAGGTGTGATTGCAACGAAAGCCCGTGTTTGTGCTTGTTTCCCACCTTTCCTGTAACTAGTTTTGTCCAGATACAGATTTGCTGTTTCCAGGACTGTTTGTAAGATTCTGAGCAGTGCCAAAGTCTGCTCTTCAATTTTTCCCTTAGACCTACTAGTTCTTTCCTCTCCTGCATTTTTACTAGCTTATTAGTCTAGCACTTTACCAGACTTCTTGTAGCAATTACTGTAGCACACAAAAGTGCTACCAACACTAAATGTTCTACAGAGAAACAGCTCCAGTACTTATTATTAATGCCCATCTGTCCAGGCATGTCTAAAGGTCACTTCCCTGTGCATTCTCCTATTAACCTGGTGAACTCAGGCATCCTGAGGCAATGTAGTAAAGTACAGTTTTGTACCTACCATAAATGTAGATGTCCGAACTGGATAGCATCTGCAGTCATAACAAGTGGGTTGTCCTGTCGTCAGGCAGCCCTTCAGTCGGCCGGATTCCAAAGTCCGGGTCCGGCTTCGGCTGATGTCGCACTCCACCCGACGTCATCTCTGTTGGTCTTCGGGTATAAAGGCATCAGCCGACGCCATTTTCCTCAGTGTTTCTTGCCCCAGATGCCAGTAGCCCTCTTGCAGGCTAAAATTTGGATAGATGCCAATGTTTCCAAATAGATAGAGGTAAACACAACAATAAGCATGTATGTACATATACACAAACAAATACACCATAAAAGACTCCCCCTCAACAGCTAGCTATTAGAAGGGTAAACACCCTAGGAGTACCACAGAGGGATGGAGGGAGGGTAATCCTGACTGCAGATGCTATCCAGTTCGGACATCTACATTTATGGTAGGTACAAAACTGTACTATGTCCTTCATGGATGCATCTGCAGTCATAACAAGTGGGTAGAATACCATAGCCAACTAGGGAGGAGGATAAAAATAGATTATGGTGTGTTTAGGATCCCTTGCAGTACAGCAGTGGCAAACCCTGCTCGGGATCTGGAATATAGAGGCAAATTATAATGCTTGGCAAATGTATGCACGGAGGTCCAAGTAGCCGCCTCAATAATGTCTTTGGTTGCCACTCCTCGTAAGAAGGCTGTGGTAGTGGCTGTTGCCCTTGTAGAGTGAGGTCTTATGTTCTGTGGAATTGGTTTTCCATGGAAGGAGTAACAGAAGCATATGCAATTTCCTATCCATTTGGAGATTGTCTGTTTGGAAATAGCTTTTCCTTCCCTTCCTGTTGCATAGGCTACAAAAAGTTGGTCAGTCTTTCTGCTATTTTTTATTCTGTCCAAGTAGTAGCGTAGCTGTCTATGTACATCCAAGGTATGCAGTATTCTTTCCCCTCTGTTTTGTGGGTTGGGAAAGAAGGTAGGTAGGTGGATTGCCTGGTTTAAAGACAGTCTGGACACCACCTTAGGCATAAATGTAGGATTAGTCCTCATGGACACTCTATCTTGGTGGAAGATTAGGAAGGGTTGCACTGCCATTAAGGCCTGTAGTTCTGAAACCCTCCTTGCTGAAGTAATTGCCAGTAGGAAAGCAGTTTCCCATGACAGGTGTTGTAGGTCTGCTGTTGCTGCTGGTTCAAAGGGTGCTAGTGTCAACTTTTCTAGCACAAAGTTTAAATCCCAAGCTGGTAATGGTGGTTTCCTTGGAGGTTTTACATTCTTGATTCCTCTGAGGAATTGCCTGAGCAAAGGGTGCGAAAAAACAGGTGTATCAAAGCTGTATTCTGCTGAAATAGCTGATGCATGTATCTTGATGGAGGAGTAGGACAGGCCTGAATGAAGAAGTTCGCCAGATACTCCAGAATGTTAGGCATATCTATGTTTGACACAGCTTTTCCGCTTTCCGTACATCCGATGACAAACCTTTTCCATTTTCCAGCATAGTTCCTTCTTGTTGAAGGTCTGCGTGCTTCAAGAATAATGTCTTTAACTCTTTGGGAAAGTTCTGGAATAGCTGCTGTTATGTGATGTTCCATGCAGTCAGTTGCAAGGTTTTTAGGTTTGGATGTATGATGCTGTAGTTGTTCTGCGTTAACATCAAGGGCATCAGGGAATTGTCCACATATTGTTCGAGACATGCTCCTCAGTAGTGGGTACCAGTGTTGTCTTGGCCAGTTTGGAGCTATCAGGATTATCCTTGGACGTTCTTCCTTGATTTTCAGTAGTACCTTGTGTATCAGAGGAAGAGGCGGAATGCATATGCTGTTAGGCCTTTCCAGTTGAAAGAGAGCGAATCCACTTTCCATGCTAATGGGTGGAATGTCCTTGTGCAGAATTTTTGAGCTGGTGATTGAGAGGTGATGCGAATAGGTCTATCTGTGGCATTCCCCATTTCTTTGAGATGGTCTTGAAGATGTCCGGGTGAAGCTTCCATTCGTGGGCATCCGAAGTGGTTCTGCTTAATATGTCTGCTAGGGTATTGTCTTTCCCTGGTACAAATATTGCCTGTAACTGGATGTTGTAGCTGAGTGCCAGGGTCCACAGCTCCAAGGTCATTCTGCATAGGGGTATGAATGAGTGCCTCCCTGTTTGTTGATGTACCACATGACTGTGGTGTTGTCTGTCCTTATCATCAACTGGCCCTCTTTGAGAAATGGTTTGAACTTTTGGATTGCCAGTTTTACTGCCAGCATTTCTTTTAGGTTGATGTGCAGTTGGAGTTGATCCTGTGTCCACAATCCTTGCACGCATTTGTCCAGCATGTGGGCCCCCATCCTAGGTCTGAAGCGTCTGTTGTGATGGTCTGGCTTGCTTGACATCTGCGAAAGGGTAGGCCTGGGTTTGACTGGCATGCCTGAGCCCACCATAGGAACTCCTGTTTTAAGCATGGAATTAGTGGGATTTCTGTTTCTAGACTGTGTCTGTGTTGGGACCATAAATTCTTTAGGTACCACTGTAGTTTTCTCATATGTAGTCTGGCAAATGGAACCAAGATTATGCATGATGCCATGAAGCCCAAGGCCTGCAGTACTTTTCTTGCTGTTAACTTGTTCAGTTTTGTTAGTGCCAAGAAGTATAGAGGGAGTTCTTTTTGTTTTTCTGTAGTCAGGAATGCCATTTGTTTTACTGTGTCCAATTCAGCCCAAGAATGTCCTTGTTTGGGATGGTATCAGCCTTGACTTTTGTAAATTGACTGTGTATCCCAGTGCTTGTAGCAAGTAAATGACCCTTTGTAAATCTGTTGTCAGCTTGCTTTTGTTGTCCCCTTGTAGCAGGCAGTCGTCCAAGTATGGGTAAATTTGAATTCCCTGAAGTCTGCAATGGCGATTACTGATGCCAGGCATTTTGTGAATACTCTGGGCGCAGTAGATAAGCCAAAGGCAATGCTGAGAATTGATAGTGCTCTGATCCTGCAAGAAATCTGAGGTATCTTCTGCAGATTGGTCGAATGGGGACGTGCAGGTATGCCTCCTTGAGATCTAGAGTTACCAGCCAAGACTCCTTGCCCAGCATGGGAAGAAGTTGCTGTAGGGTCAGCATTTTGAATTTTGGGACAATGATGTATGTATTTAAGGTGGACAGGTCGAGAATTGGTCTCCAACTTTTTCCTTTCTTGGAACTAGGAATAGTCTGGAGTAGAACCCCTTTCCTTGCTCTGCTGTTGGCACTCTTTCCACAGCTCTCATGTTTGCTAACTCCATTATCTGGCGTAGAGCCTCTGTTTTTGATTTGGAGGTAGATTTGGCATTCCTCTTTTGACTGGAAAAGTGTGGAAGTGAAACCGGTAACCTTGATCTATGGTTTGTAAAATCCACTTGTCCTTTGTTATGTAGTGCCAGTTCTTTGAAAATAAGGTTAACTTTCCGCCTAGAGGAGCTGCTATTTGTTCCCTGGTAGGCGGATTTAGGTTAAGTCACTGTGGTTGTGTTGATGTAGTGGCAGTGGCTGTGTCTGTGCCTCTGTTGTTACCTTGCCACTGTCTTCCTCTGTAGGCACCTCCTCTGGATTGGTTTCTGCCTCTGGAGCGTCTATTCCTGCCCCTTTGAAATTTTGTGGAGTCAGGAAAGGACCAATTTTGGCAGGCCAGTTCCTGCTAAACCTTGGGGTTGAACCTGCAAGAAATCTTTAACAGTTTGAACAGATTTTGCCTTTTCTTCCATTTTCTTCATAACCTGCTGGGCAGATGTACCAAACAAACTTGTCTTGTCCATAGGAGCATCTAGCAACTTAGCTTTAACATGATCCGGTAAAGCTTGTTCCTTTAGCCATGCATGCCTTCTTATCACTGTGCCTGTCATGGCTGATCTAAATGAAGCCTCCAGTGCATCATAGCCACATTTTAAGGAATGGTTGCTAACCTGTTGTATGTTATTTACCATCTCTAATACATATTTCTTATCAAGAGATTCATCAGTGGTTAGTTTTTAGTTAACTGATCCAGCATAAACTCTTGGTATTGTATCATGTGAAACTGACAGTTTAAAGCTCTAGCTGAGAGAGTAGCTGAAGTGTAGACCTTTTTACCCCATCTGTCTAATGACCTTGCTTCCCTTTCAGAAGGAATAGGGTTTTTAGCTATGGTCGCGGCTACTGCCTTGGGGCCCTGGGATATAGTTTCTGGGTCTGCAAGTGGAGCCTTGTAAAGGTGGTGATGAGAATCTGGCACCCTGTAAAATCTGTCTGGTTTGGCAGGGGCTGGGGGTAAAGAATCTGGAGCGGAGCAAACATCATTGAACGCATCATCCACCACAGAGAGAACAGGGGGTATAGCTAAGGGCCTGTGCTGTGGGAGGTGCAGAAAAGTCCTAAGTCTTTTTCTGGAGTCTGAAAAATCCTGTTGCTGCCATTGGAACTGTTCTCGCATGGCATGCAAGGTTTCCCCAAAGGAGAATTCTTCTGGTGGGGAAGCAGCTGGGATGGATTCTTCAGCATCAGAATCTTCAAAATTGGAGAAGGGAGCCTCTGGCTGGTCAGTTATGTCTGATTCATCAGCAGAATCATCAGAGGACACTGGCTCGGGGCTCTGCCCTAGGTCTCTTCTCTGGGGGCTGAGAGGCCCTGTCTGGGTGAGATTGAGATCCTCTAATTAAAGAAATTAAATCTTCTGCCAAAGTAAGCATTTGAGAACTAGAAGAGGGCCTGGATGTGGGTGGTTTAACAGGCACTGTTTTAGTAGTCTTGGCTGCTTTAGCCCTGGCGAAGGCCTTAATGGACATGGCTGCTGGAGGCCTAGCAGCACCACGTGCTGGGGTAGAAACATCCAAGGGGATGGTGTCTGATAAGTCAACCACCGTAGTGGGTAAAATTTCTGAAGTCGTTTCAAGAGTTGTAGCAGGGGCTTCAGTTGTAGGAATAGGTTCAGCTGTACTTTGTTCAGTTTTCTCGGTTTCGGCCGAAACCGAGACACTCGCGGTTTGCTTGACCATGGTTTCGGCCGAAACCGCGGACCGCGAGTGTCGGTCTTTATCTTTGCATTTTTTGCTAGATTGGGTAGTCGGAGGATCCGACGGCATAATGTACGCAAAATCAGAACCGAAAAACTGTTTTGCAAACTCCAACCGACGCCTAAGCGTTCGTCGGTTGAAAGAAGCACAGGCCGAACAGGCTGCTACGTCGTGGGCTGGGCCTAAACAAGGCAGACAGTAAGAGTGGAAATCTTTATGAGGTATTTGTTTCCCACAGTTTAAACAATTGTTAACTTTTTCTGACATCGGCTGAGGCAAGAAAGAGTCCCCAACGGGGTACTTAGCTTTAGAAGTCTTCGAAGTAGTATTCGGTAGAAGTAATCTCTGGATCCGACCGACCGGCACTTGCGAACAGCTTCTGCTTCGGGCGCCACGCGGCAAGAAAGACTGAGGAAAATGGCGTCGGCTGATGCCTTTATACCCGAAGACCAACAGAGATGACGTCGGGTGGAGTGCGACATCAGCCGAAGCCGGACCCGGACTTTGGAATCCGGCCGACTGAAGGGCTGCCTGACGACAGGACAACCCACTTGTTATGACTGCAGATGCATCCATGAAGGACATCTGCCTCAGGTACACTGACAACCCTCTCCTCTTACCTCCCAACACTCAAACTTGCAAGAGATGCACTTATTTATCCAAATTGGAAGCCATGCACTCTCCAGCCAAGACCGGAATAGCTGGTCAAGAGGAGAAGGTTAACACTTACACCACATCACATGGAACATATAGCCCTGCAGAACACACACCAGCACTTCCCTCACATAAAAACACAAACCGCACACCCACCTTTGCAGAGGCTCTCAATAAAAATATACTCAAACAGCAGAGACCTCTAATGCAGAAACTCACTCAACCACCACAACACAACACTAATCACAAGACACATAACTCTGCTAAACAGCGTGCCACTCAACCAAAGCCCCTAAGGCAAAACAGCATGCCCAACACACTAGTCATAGGTGACTCGATAGTGAGGCACACTGATGTCCCACTAACAAGGTTGAAGAAGGAGAAAGTAACAGTCAGCTACCTGTCAGGTGCCAGGATCTGCCACATAACGCACGCACTCAGGTCCCTCAACAGCAGGTGCAAATATCATTGCACATGTGGGTGTGAATGACCTGAGATGTATCTCCCTGGACTGCATGAAAAGAGACATGGGGGTGCTCTCAGATTATGTAGCCCAGGCGGGTATGACCCTAGCCCTGAGCAGCATCCTACCATCACCCAGAATGACACCGCAGTACAAGCAGAAAATGATTGATTTCAACAATTGGCTAAGTTTCTGGTGTCATTCTAATGGGATCCAGTACCTGTCTGCCTAGGATGACATGAATGACAGACCTCAATGCTTTGCCAGAGATGGCCTGCATCTGTCACCCCAGGGCTTTCGGAAACTGGTCAAGGCTCTTGCCACCCCTTACTACTTTTAATTTTCATAATACTATCTCCAAAGCTATGGCACCACTGTCACTTTAGGGACAGACTACCTCAATTTATGTCATGCTCCCTTTTTTTCTGCGTCTTATACCTGTTAGCCCTCTTGTGTCTTGACTGTCCCCCTAATTCCCTATGGGCCAAAGCTCTTCTTGAAAGACTACCATGAAGGCAACTATCAGAGTTACTGCTTAGCTCTATCCTTGTTGCCCTATCCAGCAACCCAACATGCGATATTCATGGTTTGCTATTCCAAATGGCTCTCAAGTCCCTTAAACTCACTAGTCAAACTGCAGCTAATCCATGAATATACTGCTTGGTGGGTATGAACATCTCAGTCTGTCCTACTGCCTGCTACAGCCACTGGGTGACACCCACATGGTGGGGTTGGGCTGCCTCTTTTCCTCCAACATCACAGCTCATTTCCAAGCCAGCTTTTCTAGTATTCACATTGCTAATTAATCCTGGGTCATCTGGGTCACAGCTGGAACATTATTCAACTGTGCCACAAGGCTGGCACTAGAATCCCTCTGTTCTTAAACTACTTATAGATGTAGATTTGTGTTTCTCATTTGTACAACAGATTTTCAGTGTCCCTCAGTAATCACACACTCGACTCATCACAAAACTTGCAAACCTCACCTGCAATTCCTCAAAGTAAACTTTTCAGACATAAAAATCCTTAACAATGTTGGCACATTGGGTCTTGCCATCTAAGAACTACCCTTAACCACAAACATTACAACCACCTGCTAGTCACATGATATGTCATCTCAGCCTTTTTTCCTGATCTTTCATTAAATGCTACGTGTTGAGCTTCCTCGCTGTTGCTTCAGTGGGGCTCTCATCTGAATGACTTATATCCTACACTGTAAATTTAGCAACTTACTCTGCATTGGCTTGGAAGGACTCTGTTTACACTCTACTATCCTCTGTATTATACATAAAGGTACACTCTATTTAATGCAGCTTAATTTGGATTTCCTTACTAGATCGGTATGGTAGTCTTTGACTGTAGTCTAAGATATTGCAGGTTTACAGTTTAGCTTATAACTGTCTGCTCTTCAGATGGGTCCTGAATCTACTGTAATGTTTAAATATGTACAACTGTTATTATTTCAACTTGGGAGAATGACCATAGACGGTGCCAGGCCACCCTGTATGACAAGAAAAGGCTCAAGCCTACCCACCCAATAAACAAAAAAAATAGATAAATAAAAGTAAATAAATGATCTATATGCTTCCGTCTGAGGACTATAGTACAAACAGCAAGCTTATCCTTTGTGAACCAGCTTGTTGCAATTGTATTCCCTTCCTAGGGTCTAAAGGCATAAATCTGCACACTTACTTTACATGTAACTCACTGTAAAAGCAAATGCAAGGACTGGGAGTTCACACCAGCTTCACAATGATGATAAAGAGACAACTGGGGCTTAAGCAGATAACTGCAGACAAACACAAGCATGACTATTTCATTTCACAGTCAGCTAATGTGTTGTGCAAAGGTAAGAGAGGCCCATCCAGATCTATACAGTGATTATACAACAAGACACAAAAATACATTTTCAAAATTATACCCACAATGATTATTTTAACTCATTACGACTGCGGTGGTGGTGCTGTGGTAGCATTGTCGCCTCACAGTTAGACGTTGCCCGTTCGATTCTCAGTTAGAGCGTCTTCTGTGTGGTGACATGCGTGAATGGGCATTCCTTCGTTGAAGGTTGTGCATTGGGCCCGGCAAGCCAGCATGTAAAAATCTACCGCCAATCATTAGCGGACCGGAGTTCCGCTGTGGCGACCCCTAACCGGGAAAAGCTGAAAGACACAAACAAACAAACAAACATAGCATGCCATAATACTTGCCAATGTAATTTGCTTCCAGACCTCTCAACAGTCCCTATTTCGGAGGAACATTTGTATTTTTAGAACTGATTTACCCTGCCCATGATGTACCTATTTTTGGCGGTATGTACCTATTTTTAGGTTTGATTTACCACTACACACAATTTTCTGAATCTCCCCATCATATGTAATTTTTGAAGCTGGTTAGAACACAGTAACCTCCACTACATGACCAACATACTAGTGGCACTAATAATTTAAAGAGTGAGAACACGCATCTTATATAGTCATTTTTCAGAAGCAAAAATAAAGGACCTTGTGTGGTAGAATTTTGCAACACAATTCATTTAATTTCATAGATTTTACACTCTTGCCCTTATTATGTGATCATATTTTTCATTAATTTTTGTCACTCTGTTTTATTTAAATGTGTGTATAAATACTATCCCATATTCCTACTGGAAGCGGGAAGAGATATCTGGTATTCACATATTATGCTAATTAGGTGTCCAGATTTTTGGCTGGATGTCCCTACTTTTCAAGGGCCTTTGGTCCTGTTTTCAATGTCTGCATGTCAAGAGATATGGCTGCTTTTCTTTTTTCTGACATATTTTCTTTTAAAATTGCACCCCATGGACAATGAAGTAGAATATACAACCATGAATTAATGTATAGGAGTCCTGTTTTTGAGGCATACATTCAGTCATTGGATTAAGAAAAAATTCCAGCACATTACAAATTCATATAACAAGAATGAGTTCCTGTACCTCGGTTTTGACAAACTAAGTTATTTACATATACGGTACAGGGCACATATTTATTTCATCAAGAAAACCAACTCTGCTTAGCATGAAGCAGATACCAAATATATAACGCACCATCACATAGAACACACATCCCCAGCGACAACATGTATAAATTAGCACTTACAAACATGCCTGTTTCCTTTGGTTATGCTGGAGGACAGAACAAATAAAATAGTTTCATTCATAGCTCCAACATCATGACTGCAGTGTCATCTACTTTGTCATGACAATGTAAAGTGGAACACATTATCATGCCTCAGTGGCCTAACAGATAAGTATCGGCCTCCTAATCCAGGGATTGTGAGTTTGAGTCCCATCTGGGGTGACATAAACCTGATACAAGTGGAGCTGTTTGGTTTGGGAGGTTGGCATAATGTTAAAGGTCTTTACCTTACAGACACAAGATGCAGGGTTTGATTCTCACATGGATTAATTGGTTAGGCTTAAAATGGCCCACAAGGGCAGTTAACCTAGTAATAATCTATGATCCTGTGAAGCCACAATCTCTCATCCTCCACTTTATTTATAGTGATCATGTTTGGTAGTTAGACACAAATGGTATGGAAGATTTACTTTTTTTTCTGTCAAAATTATATTTAGAAGTATTTTAATACTTTTGCTTGTTATTTTCATTTAAGATACATCCAAACCATACTGAGTTGTTTCTGTAAGAAAACTGATGAGCAATATCTTACTTTAGCTCCACCTTTTTCTAAAAAAAATAGCATATAAAATTCTATTATAGTGTAACACAGACATAGCAGTATGTAAAACCATGCAAAGAAATGTTACAATAAACAAAACAGTCCTAACAGGTTTCAAAACAGTTTTACCTGCAAAGAAGCAAATTGTCTGCAGTAATACCATTCAGTTAATGTATAATTATCTTAAATGGACAGCAAAATATAGCTTATCACGAACTGCACATCACAGGATTATAAAACATACTCCTGCTAAGACAAGAAATACATCTGTAGTGCTACGGGCCATATATTAAACTAATGGTATTAGGTGTGTTGGTAATTTTGAGGTTCAGAAAATTCAAACTTGGACCGTTCAAACTATGACTGTGCTTTTAATATGTATTGCACAACGTTGTCATTAGATGCCCCTAGTATACTACTTCTGAATTCTATGATTTATTATGTTTTGTTTGAGAAGGGAAAACAGATCCATTTAACAACAGTCCAATAAATCTGTGCATTTTTCTTAAAAAACAACCACAATGTATCTGAAAGCATAAAAGAATAAGAAGTGCATGAATCCATAAGTTTTAATTACAATGATGTTAAGATCAAACAGATTATGAATATAGCAGCTGTACATTAAGTCAAGAACAAAATCTACTATACTTCCAAATGTCAAATAATATTCCAGAGGCTTAAATAATTTGAATAGTGCCTGCTAAATAGAAAACATGATTTTGTACAGGTTGCTCTACTATGCTATCAACAGACAAGTCTGCAGCTATGTACCTTCTGAGATTACTTAACCCAAGGGATATGGCAACTTCCTTACACTTCATCAGCTGCTATAAATGATGTGAGGTTTTTCCTTTTACTAATGCACAGCCATATTTATATGCATTATCACATTATTAGTGTCATTGCTAATAGACTACAATAAAAAGTAATCAAATGAGTGACTAACAAAGTATTCTATTCATGCCAATGTTAAATTATTTTTAATGCTTTAAGGGATATAGAACTGGATAGTTTGTTGGGTTGATATATTAGATCAGTTATCAAAGTACTACAGTATTTGAAATGGCAACATCACCTGATGTATTTACAATAACTATAGCAAGATTCATAGAATGTAGTTTAAACCCAATAAATGAAGAAGTAATATTACATGTTTGTGCTTACAGTACCTGTTACACATATACATTTGTTTCGTTTGCTGATTCTCAAAGGACAGACCTTGTATCCACACTACACGTGAAAGAAAACAAACACTACCCTGCTATCCCTTGGTGCAGTGAAACAAACCATAAGGCTTCCCTGTTATGCCTGTCAGCAAATAGTTCCCAGTAGTATAAATACTGAACAAGGTTATGATACTTTAACACACATGTCATTTTGAGGTAATCAGTGACTAGACGCAGTGTTACACAATAAGCTGTAATATAGGAAGACATATACAATCCACATGAAGATATAAACCATACTTGTGCAAGTCATAGAATGTGTAAGACACTAACTGAGCAAAAGAAAAGTTGAAGAAAGACTGTTTGCATACAGAATTTCAAGGCATTAACATTTTTATATAATGGCATTTGTTTCCTATGACCAATTTTTCCACTTGTGTCTTAAACAGTGCTGCAGTTTATAAGTCTCCAACTGAATGGGGAATACTGTTTCCATACCTCCGGGGTAATTTTACAGAAGGGTTTTTCAGCAGTGGAAAGGGAGATGGGTGGACGGACAGATTGTGCTATTGTATTATCCCATTAGACAATAACTGGGTTGTTTACATTGAAGTTTGTTTCTTAGTGTAAAGTTTAAAGGTCAGAAAATTTAACAGAAAGGTAATGAAGTTGTTATTGGTAACAACTTTCTTTCTTGGAGACTGTCATAGTGATGTTCCTTTGGAAGAGAAAGACTAATGAATCACAATGTGTTACTTTCTGCAATATGGATGGATTTTTGTGTTTTTAATCAAAAGTAGTGAAACAATAAGAAGTTTGTATTAAATTCTTGGGAAAAGTACATTTATAGCAAGAGCCTGTCTGGCTTCAGGAGTTAGTAGCTGAGAAAATGTCAACTGCTGAAAGTACACAAGTGATGTGATGCAAGTCCAATAGAAGATCATTTAGAAATAAAGGAAACAAAAAGTGGTCCAAGAACTGTTCCCTGTGGAACACCAGTACAGGTGGTTCCTTAATCACAGGAGCAGTTGTTTCCAATAAGTCTTAAAGTTCCATTAGATAAATGAAGACAAATGCCAGCAGGACAATGTGTGAACCTGTGACACACTGATGTGCAATCTAGCAACCTGCCCTGTCAAGACAACACTGTCCCAGAAGTATTTGTCAGGACATTTACCCTTGGACATAGGAACTAAGGATCACCAAAACAGGTGGTATAAGCAATTACATCAGCCTGTTTCAAGTCCTTTTGTCAGAGTCACATTTATTTGTTTCTTAACCAGACACCATAACAAAGAGACAACAAGAAATATATAATAACCCAGCATAAAAACAAAAATGAATTAACAGTCTAACAATCTAAGAATATACCAAGGATGTGATACAAAGAATAAAAGTGATGTATAAGAATAAATTAGTTAAAACAAGTAACTTAATGAACAGAAGTAAAACAAGATCAAATTTGTTAATAGTAAGCTATATTAAGCTAAGAGTATCTTCTTCTTCTTCTTTCGGCTTTTCCCGGTTAGGGGTCACCACAGCAGATCACCTTGTCCGCACATTGAATGGCAGTGGAGTTTTACGGTGTTGAGTTGCCAGCCCGGCACCCAACCTTCCACAGAAGGCACACTCACACGCACACCTCGGGCCAATTTAGAGTGTCCAATCCACCTGCAGCATGTCTTTGGGATGTGGGAGGAAACCGGAGCACCAGGAGGAAACCCACGCGACCACAGGGAGGACATGCAGACTCCGCGCAGAAGGCACCCCAGCCAAGGATCGAACCGGAGAACCTCTTGCTGTGAGGCAGCAATGCTAACCACTGCACCACCGTGGCTGCCCATATTAAGCTAAGAGTATACCAATGGCAATATATAAAGATTAAACATAGTATACAAGAATAAATTAACAAGCAAAAGAATAAGAATATTAATTAAAATAAATCAATTAAAACAAATAGGTGAATCCACAGAAGTAAAAAATAAAAAGATAAAATATGTAAACAGTAAGCTATACCATAAATTATTAAAGATTAAAAGTGAGATTGAAAAGATGGGTTTTTAGGACCCTTTCAGAATTAAGTACTTTAGCCCTAGTAATGCTGCGCTCTCACATTTGGGTCTAAAGCTATACCATCTACTTGAGAACACGTCTGCACTGATTCCTAAGTCTGGCTAAGAGACCGTGTGGCAGAGGAAAAAGCTTTACTGAATGCTGAGGCCATCAATGCTGCAGGTCTGATGCTTAGAGCCTGACACCTAATCTCTACATAGGAAAAAATGCTCTGCCCTGCTATATATATCCAGCATGGTCCCAATAAAGGCATAGCAGTGCTTTAACTAAGTGAAAATGTTCTTAAGTGATGGAGACTCTAAAGTTGTACAAAGATTTGCAAGATGTATCCACAAGCTACAGCAAACTGTTCCTGGTTTTGGGGATGGCTCAACAGCCTGGCAACATGGTTAGCTCTTATAGAAAGCTGTGCGGCAGGATGCAATGAGATGCACATTGTCTGATGTAGCCACGCATGTAAGACTTCTCACAACAGGAATAAAGCTGCAGGCAGACAATGGGAGGGCCTACACATTTAAAACATGCAGCGCTGCCTTTTAAGCATTCTTATTAAGTTCAAAACCAAAAACTAAACACCAACGAGATGAAGTATATACAAACATCTGATGAAGTTTAGCTACCAGCTAGATGAAAAGCGCTTAGTGTTCATTAAAGTTTATAGTGATTTATTTTAAAGAGGCGTGCACGTGTGGCTTTTTTGTTTGTTGTTTATATACAAACATTTAATATGAATGTTGACTGTTAAGCTCTTTTGGCAACTTTTGCCCTCATCAGAATATGAACTGTTCTCCAATGCAATCATTTAAATACCTTTCATCCTTTATTTCCTTTCACATTATTCAATTAAAAAAATGAATACACAATACATGATTAAATAAAAACTATGAACATGCCATACATTATTAAAAGATAGAAAGAATATCATAATGACTATAACAATGTAAAATACTATTTGCACTTATTTCTGTACTAATTTTTAAATCCACTTTTTAAAACCACTTTATAATTAACAAGTCTGTTTAATCCTGGTGTCCTATAAGCAGGAAATAAAATGGGCCACCCAACTCATTGTCTCTGTCACCATTAAAATCTAGTGAAACATGATCAAAAACAAACTGATTGAAAAGACAGCATTCCATGGAATGTTTGCTAAAGCATTGTCTCTATTCTTAGTAGAAATGACATATTGGCATTCATAAATTCTCTTTTTTAATTCTCTGTTTGTCTTCCCTATATAAAATGCATCACAGGTGCAATAACTATCCATATAAGCCACAACATTTGGCTTTGCATGCAAAAAAACACTTGTGTTGGACTCTTGCAGTTAGTTCTTGGATTAACAAAGAGAGAACATTCCATTATTTGTTTACACACGGGGTGCAACTAAAACATTTTTACATCCCCCTCTTTCTTAAAATCTGATTTCTTCCTTTTCAAAAATACACTTTGATGTTGTTGGCTTTTTTGTTAATAAAAAGAAGTTTATTGCCCACAGCTCCTGAAACTTCATCACTGACTTCTAAAATTCTCCAGTTATTGTAAATAACCCCTTTTATGGCTACACTATGCAATGAATGCACCAATGGCATGGAAAAAGACCAATCTTTTCCTATATTGTTGGTCACTCTTTCTATGTTCATATTACTATTTTGCTGTTGAATGATACTCTGAGCTAATTTGGTTGGGGAGCCCCTACTTACAAACCTGTTGTGTAAGACCTCTATAAGATTGTCTATTTTGTCAACATCATATTGTCAACCTTTTGAGTCTCACCAGCTGTCCTTTAATGATATTGTGTTTAATGTCCTTTAATAATATTGTGTTTAATGTAAGTAGGATACATACTAGAATAATGTAAGTATGCATTGCTGGAAACATTTTTATAACAAATCCTAGTTTTCAACTTTTTCTTTTACATCTTTGTGTACCTCTAGATCCAAGAATTCAATCTTGGATCTATGAAATCTATATAAAAATGACAAACATGTGTACTTAAATTTATGTTTCCAAGAAAAAAAATCCAGTCACTGATTTGTCCCTTTTAAATGAAAAAGAAATCTATAAAACAGAAAAGAAGACTTTTTCATAACCTTCCATGAACCGAAAAATATTTATTTTCCAATAAGCCATAACTAAATTGGAAACTGGGAGCCATGCATGCTCCCTTGGCCAGCCCTCTCTTCTGATAGTAATATTCACCCTCAACCATAATTGTTGCTTAAAACTTGATCAATACATTCATTCAAAAATTTGACTTCACCTAACGTGTAATTACCATCCTTGTTCAACATGAAAGCTATCCATTCTGTGCCAACATCATGTAGAATACAGGTATATAACGCTTGTACATCAACAGTAAACAAAAAAATCGTCATCTTCTACTGTAACTTTTTTAATTTTCTCCAAAAAAATCAAAGGACTCTCTGATAAAAGATGGAGTCCATTGTACCAAAGAAAGTAGAGCTCTGTCCACAAATGTGGACACTGCTTCTAATTTTGATGCTGATGCTGAAACAAAAGGTCTAGAAGGGGGATTTACTTCACTCTTATGTACTTTTAAGACACCAAATAATTTGCCAGTCCTGAATTTGTTTGTTTTAAAAAATTAATGCACATTTTCTGATATACCTCCATTAGTCAAATTGCTGTAAAACAAAGAAAGAGTCTATGTATCTATAAGCCTTGTTGACATAATTTTTTATTCACCTTGATGTAAAAAATGGTGTCCTCCAATAATTTAAGAATAACTTTGGTATTGACTATAACCTTCATAGTATGAATATTATCCTTTTCTACTAGTTGATTAAGGCTCTGTCTTTCTTCTGGACTTAAATTGTAGAACTTGAGATTACTTGAACTATCCCAAATCTTTCTAATGTCTTTTTCACAGTTGTCTTTGAATGTTCTAATGATGGGATGCAAGAGTGGATTATATACACTAGGTACAATGAAATCACTATTTTTGGCTTTAAATTTAATTTTCAAGTGTACCCTTTTAAATCTATGATCGTATGCACAAGATCAGAATGGGTAGATGGAATAAAGGAGAAACCTTTCTGTAACACCTTTGTCTCTCCTTTAGATAACTGTTCGTCCAACAAATTGAAACTTTAAATTCTAAAGACATTACCTTTGGAAGTTCTGGTGCAATTTCCTCTTCGGATATGAATGCTATTGTTGGTGGTGTTAATATATTTTTTCTAGAAAATGCCCTACTGAATCTTCACTGTGGATTGAAAAATCCCCTTGCACATCATCAGACTGCCTTATGTCACTTATACAGTATGCTGTCCAGATGCCATTATTTTTAAGCAATATACAAATATGCCTTTTTAAAACAATTATAACTCATGCCACCTTAACATAAATTACTCAGTTCCTGTCTTCCTATAAACCTCACTCCTCCTCCTCCTGTATATATATTGTATCCACAAATTCCATTTGTTTCTATATAATTTTTCATTCTCTTTTCTAAAGATCGTACCTACACTTCCCTTATTTCCTTTACAGCACTCAGTATTTCAGTTACAACTGGGTTTAGATTCTGATTTCCATTTGTTTTTTTTTTTTTTGCAAACAGTAATACTAAACTTAGTAATTAATTACGATGTCTAGACAATTCAGACTCTGTCTCAGCTCAAAAGAATCATTTCTTTAGAGACAACCATTTGCTTTCCTCAACATTTCTTAAAAAGTACTCTACACAAAATGTTTAAAGTCTGTCAACTTGTTACGCTCTCAAAATACATGCTCCCAGTTACCTTTCTGTTTCCCAATCCACCTCTTACATTTGTTATCTATTTGAACAAAGTTTCATTGCAGTCTAATTGGGGTGCAGACATCCCAAGCAAAACACCTAAATCTTGTGAACCTTGTCGCATTCTTGGGACTCATGCATATGCCTTCCCACTGTTCCTTTGTAAACTGCCTTTCCAGTCTCACTCCCCAATCTTTTATAACCTCCTCTGATTGATTCTTATACTTATGTACTATTTTACATGCCCTACAAACTACCTGTTTTAAAAGAAGCTTCTGTTCTAAAACAGCAGTGTCAGTGATGCAGCAGGTAGCACACTAACTATGGTGCATAAGGCTATCGGTTCTATTCCCATACTAGGGAGACTGTTTGCTGCAGTGCAGCATAAGGGGGATGATGCACTCTTCAGTTTGCCATCCTTCAGAGGAGCCATTAAACCGAGTCCCCATCTGCTTGAGTTGGTGGTAGCTCAGGTGGATGTGAAAGATCCCATGGCACCTATCAAAACAGTAGGGGAAGTTCCCTGATGCCCTGGCCAAATTTCCCCTAGTTATGTAAATACCATCTCTGGTCTCCCCAGAAAATAGGCTACTAGCACAGTGGGACTAACCTAGTCAACAACGGATAAACAAAATAAATAAACCTCTACCAGCATTGCTCCGTCACTAAACATTCCCCCAACCTCTCTTCTTTAACTGTACCCTGATATCAACCTCTAACCTGCAGTTCAAACTTCTGGTTGCTCTCATCCCACACTATTACCTTCCTTCTATATATTTGCTCCAGGAGATTCTATCTCCCTTTTGCCTGTTTTCTATATCCCTACTTGCAGTCATCCCTGTGGGAAAAATCACCTTTCTCCATCCCTGTGTTGGCTAAGTTCTTACAATATGTACTAGTACTTTATGAATATAGTACTTTGGATGATTTTGTTATTCTCCTTAAGGACCTTCCATCTCATTTCTTTGACTTCGCCACCTGTTTCATCATCTCTTTTCCATTTTGATTTACAACCTCCTGCTTGTGTTATGTGTATGAGCCTTAACTGTGTAACTCTAAAGTATTTCTTCAAATCAGGTAGTCCTAAATCACCTTGTTCTTTGGTAAAGTTCAACTTACCCCACTTAACTCTTGCTCTCTCCTCTTCTCAAAGAACTTCCTTCAGCTCTTTATTAATTACTGTCCAAAACTTCTATGGTGGATAAAAAAATGCCTGACTTGTACATAAAATGAAAGGGACTAAAATCATTTTCCATTGTTTGCATCTTACTATCCATATCCATAATCAAGATCTTCCAGTTTCTGAGTTTTTGTATTGTATTTTGTTTATTCTGTTCCCATATAGCTTTAGCAGCCATAACAGAATCTTTTTTAATCCATTCATCTAAATACTTCATCCTTTTATGGCCTCATAAACATGATATTATTGAACCAGTTCATATACTGGTACACAGTTTACCACTACAGCATTTGTTTTTTTCTTCATTACTTTATTATCCCCAAAAAAGACTCTATCTAATCTGTCTCAAAATATTCCACAACAGTAAAAAGTCCTTTTCTGCATTTTTTCTGGTACAAAATCATATAATCTGAAAATAAATCAATTTTTCTTGTTTGCCATACCATTTATACCCTTGAATTTTGTGAGTCCCTTATTTTTTTCACCTCTGGCTTTAAATATAAAGCAAATAACATAAAAAAAATATATGACATGGTCGACAGACCACGATGCTTTGCCAGAGATGGCCTGCACCTGTCGCCCCTGGGATTCCGGATACTGGCTAATGCTCTTGCCACCCCTATTGTGCCTTTTTTAGGCAAGGTTCAAATGACAAATTCACCACGGTAACAGGAACAGGCAAGCAAAAACTGAGGGTAATGATACTCAATGCTAGAAGTCTAAATCTCAAAATGCACTCACTCGAGGCACTCCTTAAAAAGGAGAACATCGATATCTGTGCAGTGACTGAGACCTGGTTCAAGGCTCCAGACAGCACCCCTGCACTACCAGGCTATAACTCATACCACATGTTTCGGCCATGTAACCTGTACCGGAACACCAAAGGTGGAAGTGTGTCCATATTCATTCACACCTCCAGGCTAGTTGCTTAGCATAATGCATCCAAGGTTATCCAAGTGCAACTAACTCTGGGCAAAACTACAATCCAAATTGTAGCTTACTACAGATCCCCCACCATGTCCCAGGATTCCCACTCCTCTTTTCTTGATGTACTGGAAAATATTAGGGTTCAACCAAACACCCTAATAATGGGTGATTTCAACTACCCCATCATTAACTGGGAAAAATACTTGTGTACAAACTCCTTCACTCAACGCTTTCTGGAATTCATAAACTCCAATGCCCTGGATCAACTTATCCACACCCCCACCAGGGGCAACAATATCTTAGATCTAGTCATTACCAACATGAGTGACCGGTGTTCCACTCCCGAAGTCAACTCCTCATTGGTTTGATCCCACCATAAGCTAATCACCCTTGATATCCAGATCCCGCCCCCACCCCCAATTAAGGAAACCACAATAAAAATGTCTCCAAAGCCAACTTCATGCTTCTTAAGACAGAAGTGGTGAACTTCATGCCACCAAGCAGATGGACAATACAGTTACGACTGCTGAATCCTACACAAATGCACTCTATAAGCACTTACATGAATGCATTGATCGTGCTATCCCAAACAGAACCAAGACGCTATCCTCCAAAAAAAGGAAGCCAATCTGGTGGTCCCCTGCCATAAACAAACTGTACAACAGAAGGAAGAAATTGTTGCAAACAAGAGTAAAATCCCAAGAGTGGTGGAGCTCCCTGGTCAGCCTCAGTAAGAAGCTTGAGATCCCTTATAAGATCCTCCAAAGCTAGCTACGAAAACAAAATCACCACTGTTTCTAAGGACAACCACAAAGCATTCTATAGCTATGTCAATAATTTCAATGGCAACACCTAGATCTGCTCTGAATTATAGCACAACAGCATGAAAATTACAGACCCAACTGATATTGCCAGCATCCTGGCAGATAGGTTCAGTGCTAACTTTACCCCCCACCCCCACCCCCTAAAGGGCTCATTGCTATACAGGAAGAATGCAGAGTCCCTGTAATCACAACTACACAGGTAAAAGCTGCACTCTCTAAAGCCAAAAACACAGCATCCATGGGACTGAACAACATCCCAGGCTGCATTTTACACGAACTTCAGAACGAACTGGCTCCCCACCTAAGCACCATGTTCAATCATAGCCTCACATCAGGCTTTGTGCCCACTGAATGGTGTACAGCAACAGTTATCCACTCCACAAAGGGGGAGCCACCACTGATCCCGGGAACTATCTCCCTATTAGCCTGATGAGCCTGGTCTGCAAGGCCATGGAATGTATCATCATGGAACTCATAAACAAAGACATTGGTAACCTCCAAACTCTGGATCCCACCCAGTTCGGGTTTGTGAAAGGCAGATCATGCCTCCTGAACCTGATCGACATCGTTAAGGCAGTCACCAAAGCCGTAGATGAGAGTAAGGTGGTTCACAGAGTCTATCGTGACCTTGCCAAGGCTTTCGACACCATCCCCCATTCTGGAATTACAGCTAAACTCACTAAACTAGGTATAAATCCCTACGTCACAAGATGGGTTGCCAACTGGCTCACTGACAGAACCCACACTGTAAAAGTTGCACACTCCACATCTGACCTCAAACCAGTGACAAGTGGAGTACCACACAGTTCAGTCCTGGGACCTCTCCTGTTTGGTATCTACTTCTCTGAAGTACAGGCTAACACACGAGGCCTCTGGCTAATGAAGTTCACAGATGACTGCAAACTAGGAGCCATAGTCGAGTCCCCAAATAATGTGGAAATCCTATATAAGGGCCTCGTTGAGATAGATGCCTAGTGTCAGAACCATGGCCTCAAGCTCAGTGCCAAAAAGTGCATTGTCATCCCCTTTGGTAAAAAATCTGTACCCATGAACTACTATATAGACAGCAGTCTACTTAATACTGAATGTGTGATAAGACACCTTGGGACCCAGGTGGACAGTAGTCTATCCTTTGATAGTCACATCGCCACAGTAGTCAGGAAGTCCTTCTACATGGCACACCTCATCATAAAAGGGTTCTCATCCAGGAAAAAAGAGGTCATTGTTCCCCTTGACACGGCACTCATTAAACTCATTATAGAGTACAATGCCCCTTTTGGAATGTACCTCACAAGACATCTGCAGCAGCTGTAAAGGCCACAGAAGTACCTCACAAAGAGGATTACTGGCCTCAAACAGATGTCCTACACTGACCATCACAAAAACTCCAGCTTTACTCCGTAGCATATCGCCTACTCCGAGGTGATCTCTGCCTAACATATAAGGCTATGTCAAACCCAGAGCTGTTGGACATGCTACACCTAAAGAAATCCCAATCCCTCCAAGCTACATGCTCTAGGGACCTAAACCTTGTCACCACAATAAACAGGACATGCTGGAGAGATAGATTCCTGTCCCAGAGACTTCCCATACTCTGGAACAGGCTACCCATCTATGTCAAGCAAAGTTCTTCATTAGCACTCTTCAAGAAAAATCTTGATGAGTGGATGGGAAATAGGAAATACACCCTGGGGATCACTTCTGTGTCTCTGCTTGAGAGTGGCACAGGAAAATAACTTTCTTGGGTGGCATAAGTCAGGGAACCTTGTTGGCTAGGCTTACGTAGGCCCTCAGGCTGATAGCCTAGTACCTACCTACGAACCTATGAATAACAAAAGGGAAAGAGGACACCCCTGTCTTGTTCCTCTGTCCAAAAACAGCTTGCTGGAGTGGAAATCTCCCACTGCAATTATTGACTCTGACCATTCATACATCCTCCTAATTAACCTTATTATTCTGTCCGAAAATGAAAATGCTAGCATTACACTACTCATAAAATCCCAAATGACGCTACTGAAAGCTTTCTGTCAATCAAGGTCCACCTACAACAGCAGTGTCTTCTTATATTCAGCTTCCCTCTGGATCATCATTAATCTATTAATGTTGACAAATGTTTGCTTCCCCGCCAGAAAACCACTTTGATCCATAATGATCAACTTTGAAAATACCTTTGCCATTCTCTTGGTACAGACATAAACACATTATAATAATGGTTTAAAATTGTAGTGGGTCTATATGAGGTTGGATCTGAAGCCTTTTTAACCTTTTTGAGTAATACATTTACCATAGCTTTTTCTAAGATGTTGATGCCTGCCCTTTAAAATATTGTTAAACAAAACCATCCGTATCTTTATCACTTTCTTCATTCATAACTTCCAAATTTCCACATGAATATTGTCTGTTCTTGGAGACTTTCCTGTTGATTAACTATACATCAGCAGTTTTATCTCATCTCTTCCTGTCTTAGCTATTAATTATTGAGCCTCATCTTCCTCCAACATTGGCATAATTAGATTTTCTATAAATATTACCATTTGTGCCTATTCCTGGATTTCACATTCCTCTGCTTTATATAAATTTTCATACCATTTATGAAAAATTTCGAGTACCTCTATGGGATCTGTGTTTATTTCTTATCATAGGCTCCCCAAGTTTGACAACAAACCTTTCTACTTTCTGTTGTCTTTGTCATTGTGCTAAAATAATTTGTATTCCGGAGTTGTTATCAAAAATAGCTGCTTAGCAGCAACCTTTCTAAGCTCATGCATATTACCCAGTCACGTGTTTTCTCTTTAGCATTCTGCAGTTGCTCCTCTTCTTGTTCTGTGATATTCCCCTTATTTTGCAATACTTAAGCTTTTGTCAACCTTTCTACCTCTAAATAATTCCTATTACTTCTTTCCCACATCTGCTTCTGTTTTATTTCTACCCTGATTTAAACTCCATTTTCATTTTATCCCACTCACTAGCTATCGCTTCTAAAGAAATTTATAAATTCCCTAATCCCCAACAATTTCCACTATCCATTTCTTAAACTGCATTCCTTTTAGGAGATAAGTGGTAAAGAACCAGTATCTCACTTTTACTTCACTATCCCACATCTTTCTGTTAGACTTTATTGGTGCCTGATCTGAACTAGTTATTGGATATGTGTCAAAGCTTTCAATTAAATGCACATGCGCTTGTAAACTAAAATGCTATTCAGCCTAGCCGGATTACTATATGTTTGGGAATAATATATAAGTAATCTACCGTATGTTGTTATATTTTCCCTTTTAGGTCCACCTAATATATCCTCTATATTGTAAGTCAAGTTCCAGTCCCCAAACATAAATAATATTTCCTGCTGAAAGTTGATTATTTCTCCCAAAATTCTCTTAAGCACTATAATAGTTTTTGGTGGAATATAAATACATGCCAGCATAATCCTCCTCCCCTGTTAATGATTCCTTACGAACACAAATCTACCGTTATTGCATTTTTCTCCTGCATCACTACTGGAGCCCCACAAGCAATCATTATTATTATTAGTCCCCTTTTCCTTTGTCCCTGACACTTTGCTGAATGTCCACTCTGAAATCCTTGCTCATTTCTACAACATTGCTACTTGCACTCTACATTTCTTAAAATTTCTTAAACTCAGTATTCTTTTTTTGTCTGTAGCTGTGAAGTCATTTACAGTCATTGGTGATAATACAGACTGAATAGCAATTATTATAAAAAAATTTTACTCACACTTTTCATACCTGAAGGCTCTTTTGAATGTGTATTTCTACTGTTTAGATTACATGCACACACTAATGTTTGATGGAGAGATCTTTTATGCAGTTTCTTTTTCTGATCTCCATTTGAACCTGCACAAACTAGAAATGATTTTCAGAAACCCCCCCATCTCTATTCTTTTAACTTACGTAAGACCCACAAAACTATGTATATTTTCAAAAAAAAATGAAGTTTAACTTTCCAGATAGGAACAGTTGCCCAAACCGATAGCTGCACCCACAGATATTACCTATTCAAAAAGTAAGGTTACCTAGGCTAACATGCTTGTTACAGATTGTTTTCTCAACTGAAGTGATTGCAGTCATTTTTTTTATATCCATTCATTTATCACATGTAAAAATCGGCTTGCATGTTTAAGTAAGCATTGATTTTTAGCCGTAAGAAAAAATTGCACAGGCTATCTTTGAATAAATTAAACATAACTGTTCTCAGTATTAGATGAATTAAAGTATTAAGACATTTGGTAATGCAACTGCTTATATAGCTTTTTCACTACCCACAGTTTCAAACTTCATTTATTTTTCCAAAACTGCTTGCCAAAGTACCTTTAAGGGGTAATTACACTGTGCCTCTACATTTCTCTCAGCACAGTGTTCTGAGGTCTCAAGATTAATAACCTGCACCTGCAGACAACTAAGCAGTTAATAATAAGGGAAAAAGAAGAGCTAGTGACTTTGCAGATGCATCAAAAAATCTTTGCAAATTTCACTCAGAACATACTATTTAGACTTCTCATCTTCAACTGAGAGCATTTGGTAATGGAAAATATTTAATGATTTTACAAATACAAGAAATTTACCATTTTCCATGCCTTTCATTATTTTTTTTTTCTTATTTTTCAAACCTTGTTTATAGCTTAAACCAAGCGTATTAGTCTATATACTCATATCTGTAAAAACATGGGAAATTATCTTAATTCTACATGTAAAGTGATCAAACGATGCACTTTTACATCCACATACCAGCAGCCCAAGATCACATTATATTAACTTTGACATGTGTCTTTACAACCTTTCTTATTTTATTTTAGTGTAAATCTTGGACACATTGCAACTAAGAAAAATTCATTTTTTTGCATTAACATATTTAAGACATACTGTGGCCACTGATAGGGCTCCCTTAACGTCATGCTTAAGATACCCCCGACTGCACTCTATACAAAACTGCTTTACAATATAACATGTAATTTATACCATTACATTTGTATGCAATTTTTAGAAAAAACAAAACCTATCTTTATTTACGGTTACTGCTCAGTCCATTCAGTGTCACTCTAAACATTAATGAAATAAAGTGGAATATATGTTTTACAGTTCACCCATTGCTTGATAAATTCCAGTCTTTCTCAGCCACTTCACCTGGCAAAGCCATATTTTACATGTCTAACCCTATAAATAATGGGACTGATGATTTACAGACTCCCGTGTTTTCACTAATTTCATAATGGTGCTGGTTTTCTTCCTGATCATCTCCTATCCATCTCCCAACACCAGTCTCTGGTTCAAATCCAAAGTACTCCTGATTCTTCTAGTCAGTTCCTTTTTTTTTCACTCAAGCATTTTGCTTTGGAACAACGGAAACAATTACTTTGGCAAAAATGTCTTTGAGGTTCGTTACTGTCAAATGAATGAGAAAAGATTCTCCTTCAGCTTGCTGTCTCAAGCTTTGTTTGCTAAACCTTTTTATTTCCTCCTTAGCCTTTTTTGCATTCAGGGAGATGTGGGTTTATCCTGATGGATAATCTATCCTTGTAAAACAGAACATACATTTTCAAAGTGAGGACCTGAGGCTCTGAGGTCTTCCACACATAGTTGACAGCTACCAGAAATAGCACCTTTCAAGACACAAACTTCAAAACTGTCAAGTCAGCTGGCTCAGATAGATGACAGGCAAGTCTATTAACCCTGAAGTTCATGTCCCAAGGATGGGAGATTTTTCAAAGGATGATATTCTGACCAGGGGAGCATTAGGTCAAAATTTTGCCCTACACACACACACACACACACACACACACACACACACACACACACACACACTCACTCACTCACTCACTCACTCACTCACTCACTCACTCACTCACTCACTCTCAGACAGCTGACACATGTACCTGGGCCACCCACAGAATAACTGGAACCCAGATCATATAGGGGTCTGAGATACAGCATGGTCACATATGAAACGAATGCCCAGAGTGGTACAGTTTTCTCCTCTACCCAGAGGGTTAAACCTTTTCACCTAGATGTACAGAAGGCTTCCTAGCAGACACCCAAATGATAAATCTGGTGGGATTAGAAGTTTATTCCAGAATGAAGTACTGGGGTGAAGCCAGTTGTCACTCCTAGTGTGTGTGTGTGTGTGTGTGTGTGTGTGTGTGTGTGTGTGTGTGTGTGTGTGTCTATGTGTGGGGGGTAAGGTGGGGGTGGGGGGCATTCTTAGCTTGGTATGGAAGAGTTTTCTGCATCACCATTGATTTTAGATCTTGAAACCTTGCTCGTCTTGGCCACCAAGAAGCAACAAAAAAATGGGTTCTGATCTTTGGTCTTTCTTCACTAGACTTTGAAATGAGGTACGGAGCCAGTAGAAATGTATATCTGAACCTCTTACAACAAAAAAGAAAGAACACATCCACTGCTAGTCTCCCTTGCCCTGCTGAACTGAACGGAGGAGGGGAGGACCACGTTCTTTCAAGTGACCAACCTTTAGAAGACCCCGGGCAGACACAAGCTTCAAATCTGCTACTCTATGTGAGGAATATAGCAGCAACTCAAAGTGCCATTAGTTTGGTCACTTCCCTAGAAATAGGAACCACAGACAGTGTGATTCCATTGTCTATACCCATTGCCAGATGAGGATTTCCTTCCCACACATTGGGTATGCTCTTGAGCACCATGGCCATTTAGGTACCATACAATGGACTCGCTACCTGGCTGTATGGGGACAGACACTTACTACAGTTTATGCATCAAAGTCTTTAGTGCCAGGAGGACTGCCTTCATTTCCAAATGGTTGATGTGGAGCTCCACTCTCAGGGAGTGTAGTCTATGGAAGGCTAGGTGAGTGCCATGAAGCTTCCCTTTCCACTGGTGGGGGCACATTGTATGAATTATGTAGGAGTCAGAGTGAAGTCCCAAGTTCACCAGCATTCAAATGGAATATCTTCCATTAGAACACATGAGAGCTTTGGCTGCAAAAAAGGAGAAAAACAACCAAAATCTGTCAAAGCATTCCACCACTCTAAGGTTTGATAAAAATGGTGCAAACCTAGAAGCAAGTATGTGAGCACATGGCTCTAAAGATGCTGATAACTCAGTCCACTGCAACACCTGTATCTTCAGGCAAACGGATAGCATCTTGAAGTTCATGGCAGACACTGAGTCCAGAAAGCACAGCAAAGTATCAGCCTAGACCTTGTACTGCATCCTCACCAAGTCAACCAAGGTCATGATCCTTGTGACCCTCTCAGAAGTTTCCAAAGATAGGATGACATACAATGAAGAGCATTCAACTCTGCACCATTAAATGTCATCCTCTGAGCAGAAGTCAGTGGACTTTCTCCAATTTCTGGCTAAGATGTGCCCACAACAGGGACACATCCAGCAAACCCCTGGATAAGACCATCAGGATCCAGTTACTCACATATAGGCACACAAAGAGCAAACTCTCCTACAAGATTTCACCATAGTTAACACATTAGTCTCCCAGTACTAAGGAAAGCCCGAATGGCAACATTTCGTGATAGAGTGATACTACCTAAAGCATGATGAGGACTGTCCCATGCAGTCACGAATACCGATATGCCAAAATGCATCTATCATGTTCAGCCACACCACCCAGGCATCTTGCAGATGTAGAGGCATGATCCTCTGTAGGTTAAACCTCCAAAATTGAATACAGTGGACATAATGGCTGCAGCTGCTGAGGTGCAGGTATGGGACATCTCCTTTGGGACCAGAAAAACACTTAAGTAGCTCTCCCAACCCTCCTCCCAAACTACAGCCACTTTACAACCTCTCTGAGCAGTACAGCGTGAGTCTGGCCAGCAGCTCCACTTTACAACCTCTCTGAGCAGTACAGCGTGTGTCTAGCCAGCAGCTCCACTTTACAAGCTCTCTGAGCAGTACAGCGTGAGTCTGGCCAGCAGCTCCACTAAAGAATACTGATCTTCCAGAAGAGCTCTTTCTGGAAAAGGACTGAGAAGCTATAATGTATGACCTAGAGAGTCATTTCCTGACTGGAATCTGGACTTTGGAAGACTGGCTGGTGTCCAGTGGTGTGACTTAGCCTAAATCAAAATAATCACTGCTACCTGACAGCCTTTCCAGTGGGGGGAAGGTCTCTTTCTCTTTTAGGATAAGTCAAGTGCAACAGAGGAACGGATACAAGAAGAAAAAGGACGGGATCATAAAGATCCCAACACTGGCAGCCTGTTTCCTCCTGAAGAAGTCACTGTCCAGTCCTAGGCACACTAGCTGAAGAGTACCTTCCAAAAATGGGCATGCAGGACCTTGTTCATTGGCTACGCCTTCTGGGAGTTCACCCTCAGCTACACCATTCAGTACACGCACACATCTGTGCAGAAGACATGGAAGCCATAGACAGACAGCCTCATGCAAATCTTCCTTGAGCCAAGACTCTGGAAGTTCCAAGAGAAAATCCAGAGCCTTTCTAATCAGGATTGGCAATATGACTGTGATCCACAAGACCACTGGGGAGTCTATCCCAGTTTTCCCAACTGGTCCACAGCACTGTCTGGTTAATTGCCTTGGTCAGAGTGACATAGACAGATGAAGGCTGAAAGAGTCAAACTACATTTAGTAGCTCATTAAAATCTCAGAGCCTTAATCCTGTGCGGTAACTGCCAGATTACAGACTGCTTGAGTTCAAAATAACCAGATAAAAGTGTGCTAACAGTGCATTTCTTTTGTTAAAAAACATAAGTGCACTGGACACAATTGTACTTTTTCAGAAATGAACTAGGAGCCCTGTATGATTAACTGACTTGCTCAGGGTCACATAATCTGCAAGAGGAAAGTGTGAGATGTAAATACAGGACCACAGGATAAAGCTCATTGATAGCTCATTGCCTTAACCTGCTGAGCTAAACTGCTAGATATCATCTCCAAATTTTCAGAACATGTGTGGCAGGTGAAAGAAGTAGATTATGGCCCTGAGACCCTGTATGTCAGAGGAGTGCTCTCTGTTAACGTACCTGACCAAAGATCTAACGTCTTGTCTAACAGCTAGGTGCCAAAATGCTGTGATCTCAGGGATCCATAATGGATCAGATTCAGCACCAAGATGCTTAGTAAGATATTTTCCTCACTCAGGCAGCAGTTTGTAGATAGTACCCTCTTTCTTGGAAGCTGAAGGGGCAAAGCCAGTGTGTTTTCAAGCTATTTTGTTTGCATCCTGGATGAATATCTCCATGGGCATGATAACCCAGACCTCCTCAGGCTTCTTCCACAGAAAATGAGGACAGTCTGATTTCTTCCTTGTAAGCCTGAGAGTCTCTACATATGAAGGGCCATCTTTGGAAGAAGTGGAAGGAGGGATGGGTTCATTATCTGATACAGTTCTATAAATTAAAGGCTAACTAATTTCCCAACCTGTGATGTACAGACTTTCATCTTATATTATACAGACTTCCATATTGTATAAACACTGGGCTTATGTTAATTGTGAATATGTGCTAAGCTCATCACATTTAAAATTAGCATGTGTACAGCTACAAGATGTTTCATAACAAGACAAGAAACTTACAACTAACACCAGACAAAGACAAAAATTCCATATTTGTCACCTGTCAAAAATAAAGATTCTTCACCTGACCTCTGTGAAAAAAGGACAAGCATGACAACCAGATGGGGGCTACATCCTTTACAAGAAGGAAATATAGTTCATCCATACAAGACTTTCTACACAAAATGTGCTCAGACTAGAATGAAAGACTTGACCAGTTTATTGACATACTACAGCTGTAAGGACTAAAACCGTATATAAACTTGGGACTTTTTGAGCTTACTGGACAGATTGTCTAACAATAGTTGATTGTTCCATTTCAGCTAATAGTTGCTGCAAGTCTGTCTGTTTCATGTGTTAAAGTTATGTCACAATTGCCTGATATACAGTTGTCTCAAACTGCATATTAAACTGCATTTTTTGCTACAGAGTTACAGGTCTTATTGTCTCACTTTACAATCCTACAGTCAAAAATCTAACACTACTCTTGTCTGCCTTGGAGACAGTGGTCTTGGGATTCTCCAAGTTATCACAGGACTGGCATGAAGGAATACGAACCCAAAAAATCTATTTCTGTTCAGTTTTATGTGAGGGTGAGTGCACCAATAAGCAATGATGGGTAATGGGGACTGGGAACTGCTTTTCAGTCATGTGCTGGCCAAGGGCACTGCATCTGAAGGAGAATTGTCAGGCTTGATGTAAGCTTCAGAATGTGCCTCCTAATATTGCACTGCAAAACATGGCTCAAGCACTCAAGAGATGTCAAACATCTGTGTTATGCTTGGATTTTGAGACATGAGATTTGGGATGACTTACTGATCCTTCTCCAGTCGGAATCTGTCAGCTCAACCAGAAATTGAGGGCTATCTCAGATGCAGCATCCTTGGTTCTGGTCATTGGTTCTGGTCATGAATATTGTGCAACCACGTTATCCCATTGGCCATTCCATAAAATCAGGCTGGACAACAATGACCTCAGTCAATCATCCAGGGTCAGCATGGTGGACGTAAAGTACAGTTAAGTAAGAACTTAGATGTCTCATTAGATGTCCTTTGTGATTACTGCTGCAGTATTACTAACTGATTGGATATCCTGACAAGGATAGCCATATACCCAGCCAGCATACCAAAACCTGGGCACCCTCCTCTCACCCAGTACATCCCATGTATGACCTCATTCTGAAGGGGGAAGAGGTACATAAAGGGCATACAGGCATGAATTACCTCAGAACTTTCTTGCCACCAGCGAAGTACTGAATTATCACTTCAGTTTTGGTCTGTCAGCCGTATGAATCATGGCTCTGTCTCAGCAATTGGTTAGATAAGTATCCCTACAGGGGAACCACATCTCCTCTACTTTTCGTATCTTAAAGTTGTGTACATATCATCGAAGACAGAAAAATGTGACTGTGGGAGGCAGATTCCAAACAAAGGTCAAGGCTAACTGAACTGAGTGTGGGGATACAATTTCTTATGTACCTGGCATGTTACATCATGACATGCATCTTCTTCTTTCGGCTGCTCCCGATAGGGGTCGCCACAGCGGATCATCTGTTTCCATTTCTTCCTGTCCTCTGCATCTTGATCTGTCACACCAACCACCTGCATGTCCTCTCTCACCACTTATCTGAGGCCTTCCTCTTTTCCTCTTACCTGGCAGCTTCATCCTTAGCATCTTTTTTCCAATATACTCTGCATCCCAACTCAGCACATGTCCAAACCAATGCAATCTTACTTCTCTGGCTTTGTCTCCAAACCTTCCAACTGGACTTACCCTCTAATATACTTATTCCTAATCCTGTCCACCCTCATCACACCCAGTGCAAATCTTAACATCTTTAACTCTGCCACATCCAGCTCTGACTCCTGCCTTTTTGTCAATACCACTGTCTCCAACCCATATAACATAGCTGGTCTCACTACCATCTTGTAGACTTTCCCTTTCACTCTTACTGGTACTCGTCTGTCACAAATCATTCCTGACACTCTTCTCCACCCACTCCATCCTGCCTGTACTCTCTTCTTCACCTCTCTTCCACACTCACCATTTCTTTGAACTGTTGATCCCAACCAAGTATTTAAACTCATCCACCTTCACCACCTCTACTCCTTGCATCCTCACCATTCCTCTATCCTCCCTCTCATTCACACACACACACATATATTCTGTCTTAGTCCTGCTGACCTTCATTCCTCTTCTCTCTAGGGCATATCTCCACCGCTCCAGGGTCTCCCCCACCTGTTCCCTACTCTCACTACAGATCACAATGTCATCTACAAACATCATAGTCCATGGGGACTCCTGTCTGATCTCGTCTGTCAACCTGTCCATCACCACTGCAAATAAGAAAGGGCTCAGAGCTGATCCTTGATGTAATCCCACCTCCACCATAAACACATCCGTCACTCCCACCGCAGACCTCACCGCTGTCACACTACCCTCGTACATATCCTGTACCACTCTTACATACTTCAATGACACTCCCGACTTCCTCATAAAATACCACAACTCCTCTCTAGGCACCCTGTCATATGCTTTCTCTAAGGCCACAAAGACAATGCAACTCCTGACATACATGCATGACCACAAACATGATGATATTCCCAAACATGGGATTTTACATGGAAAATAGTGTCAAACTGTCACTGCTGAAGATATTCTTCCTTTCTGATGTACTAAGAGTGTGTGCGTGTATCCTTTGCATGTAGGCTTGGAGGTGATACAGAGCTGACATATTTTATATATATATATATATATATATATATATATATATATATATATATATGTACATACATCTATATATACACACACACATATATATATATATATATATATATATATATGCAGCTATATATATATATATATATATATATATATATGGTTCTACCTGACCAGAAGATCGACATCGAAGAAGACCGGGCAGAACATCGACAATGCAGAAGACCGACCACGACGGATGACAACACCAACGCCGAGGATGCCGACATGGGGAAAGGCTGTGTGGGCTTGTAAGGATTTTGGTGTGCTTGTGTTGTGTGTGTGGTTTGTGGAATGGGGATGTGTTTTGTTTTTAATTGTTATTGTGGTGTGTGCAGTGTATGGGGTTTCGTGTTTGTGTACCGTGTGGTTTCGTGTTTATGGACTGTCGAATATGTGGTGTCGGTGATGTGGTTGTCGGTGTTGTGTGGTTTCGACTATGTCAGGTAGAACCATATATATATATATATACATATATACATACATACATAAAAATAATATGTCAGTTCTGCAGTCCGTAAGAAAGATTTGAGCAGTGGAACTTAATTTGGTCATGCACAGAAGGACAATATTCAACAGTGCTATTAATAATTCCACAGTAATGAAAGATGAAAGTGAACCACCCTTCAGAGTGACAAAATGAAGCCTGACCAGCCGGTCACACTTTGGCCTTCAGGCCTAATAACAAAGCCACACCTTATCAAGGATCTCCAGATTATGAGAGCTATAACTACAGTTGACTAACATCTCTTTGGATGGAGGAGGGGAACCTGACAGAAAGATACTTGTTCTGGCTACCTGAAGATATAAAGGGCAGGCCCAAAATTGAGTGGAACAGTAAAGCAAAGAAAATCATGTAAGACAAAGTATTTGTAGACTGAAGATATATTACAAAATAATAAAAAGGAAAGAAAAGGCTATCAAGTATAACCAAGCAGCAGAATAAATAATTAATTACAACTATCTGACAAATAACAAAGACCAGTATCATAAATTCAAAATAAATTTCTACCTGACTGTGGGAGGATTTCCTGGAGTTGAAAAGTGATCACATTAAAATGACAGAATAACATCATAAACAACACAGGTAGCTAATTGTATGTCTTTACTTTATACTTGTATGTCCATTTAATACATTCAGTTTTATGGATTCCTTACAAGATGCAGTGGAAGTCACAGGGCAGAGGTAACTATCTTACTAGCAAGTTAACTACGCAGAAATAGTCTGTCAGCTTGATGTTTTTAACTGGTTGTGTCCTCACACTGACCACACTCTTAACTGTGATGAAAATCACTAGCTACCAAAGCTCCACCGATGTCCAGCATTTCTGCCAAGTGTATCTAATGACTGCCTTCTCCTTGGATGTGAAACACTTACTCAAGCAGTCAACAAAATTCATTCTTTCACATTAATATGGTACAACTAATTCAATTCCACTGATTCACTTCTGTATATTTTTATATATCCTACAATTCTTGTTTACGCAAAATCTTGTGCTATAATCTTGTTTATATTCTATTTATTATCTTATTTTTGTCTCTAAATGTTTACACATATCTTATCTCTCTGTAACTCTCTGAAATTGGACATTGCAGGTTAACAAATGTAAATAAATAAGTAAAGGGAAAGAAGACACTCCATGATCCCTACTTCAGGTTACTGCCATCCAAACTCCTGAATGGCAGGTGAGTTATTGTAGTACATAAGAATACACATGGTGTTTTCCAAAGTGGTTGCTCTAGAAACAATAATTACAGGCAGTAGATGAGCAATACATACTGTTCACAATGTAGTAAGCAAAGGCATATCTACCTACAAAAAGAGAGACAGACAGGCTCCTGTAATAGTCACTTGCTCAATACAAATAAACGCACAATGCCAGGATAGTGCAAAGCATCACTTCATCAGAGACAGCGCACTGATCTTACAGGAAACATATAATTCCAGTTTTAAAGAAAACACCATAATTTCTCTTTCTCAGCTCCAGTTTTAGCAGTAATAAGTGCATACTCTTTTTCTGACTAATAAACTACTTGTGCTCAATAAGGAAGGACAAGGGAACATGCATGCACTAAGGATGGAATGTGGTCTAGCTTGTACACCTGTACCTGCCCTGGTAACATGTACCTGTCATCCCTTGCATGCAGTCTGAACATTTGGGACTGATACAGCACTAAAAAGCTGTGTAAACAATGGTAACTTCAAATGCAATGTAAAGCATCCCACTGGGTATTAATACTGCTACACAGTCAGTCATCTAACAGAATGTAAGGGTAATGGCCCAGCAGTATCAGAAATGTTACGAGGCATCTTACATTCAGAGAAAGATATGGGGAAAAGACAGAACTCATGAGATGCTGTACTGATTTTCTTGGTCTTCTTAAACTCACAGATCTACTGTGTGGTAACGTCTGACTAAACAGAGAGCCTTGTTTCTACGCAGCTAAGATCCTAGGAGGGAGGATGGACTGTCGTTAAACCTGCACAGCAGCTCCAGCAGGGGGAGTTAAATGCAAAGACCTTTCACACATTAATTTGTAAATATCTCAGATTTTTCAATATATTATTTGCTGTCTTTGCTGAAGTATTTCTCTTTTTTGTGCGAAGCAGCTACAAAACTATAGAAAATGTTCAACTTCTGGTGTGATGTCATTTCATAGCAACAAGTTCTAGTTTTCATACAGATTCAGCAATCTAATACACCAAGTTTTCTTTCTTTCTTTGATATATATATATATATATATATATATATATATGTATATATATACAGCTTCTTTAATATAGAGGAAAAAAGCTAAATAAAGGCTTGGCATTTGTATAATGGGCAAGGAGGTAAAGTAGGTTTCTTGTATGACCCTTTCTCGAATATGCCCGTATTTTCTACAGGGTCCTTAATGTGAAATCTCCTTCCATTCAGGTGCACTGGGGGTGTCCTCAAATATTCTGGCAACATGCGAACCACATATTTCCTTCAGCAGTTTGGCAGAGAGCTTTTGTTTGCCATCTGCCACCCCTAACTTCCCTTCATCTTTTCAGAACACCTTGAACAGACACCATTGTTTCTATACAGCTAACAGACTTGGAGGAAGGAGGGACTGTCACTTCACCTGCACAGAAGTTCCAAAAGAGGAAGTAAACACAAAGGCCTTTCAAACATTTTACCCACATTCTGTTGTTTATTCTACTAAAGCAATTCAACAAAGCATCACAAGTTTAGTGAAAGTACATTTCTGTGATGGCACTTAGAATTTACCCAAAAACGAAGCAAGGGAATTCAACGCCAATCTTTAATAAAACAAACAACACACAAAGCTTTCGAGCAAAGTTCTTTGTCAATGCACAATTAAAAGGCAGCTGGTAAGTCACTTTTATACTCTGCCCAATAAAACATTAATTAGAAAAATCACATGATGTAAAATCAATTATCTAAAGACATAGTTCACCTTATTAGTACATAAGGCATGTAAAGCAGTCTCCTTAAATAAAAACCATACAGCTGCCTAATACACAACAAAAAATCACATATAACAGATACAAAATACAGTGGCATAAAAATACAAAAAAATACAAGAAATTTAAAAACATACAATGCCCAGTAATATATCTGCTATAAATAAACCAATAAATACATACCTAAAAGTATTTACACATAATCATGCTTATATTTCAATAAAGGTTTTAAACTATTCTGACTATTTAATCCAGGACTAGAAGCTGCTCTTAAATAATCTATCCATTTACATTCTGCTAGTTTTGTCAAAAGTTTAATGTCACCACCAGGTTTACCCATATCAACAACTTGAACCACATGAAATTTAAAATGTTCATCACCCTTTAACTGAATATGTTTATATAAAGCATTATTTTCTATATTTCTACGTATTTCTGATCGATGTGAACATATTCGCTGCTTTAACTTTAAATTTGTTTTTCCAATGTAAAAACATGAGCAGGCTACACAATTAGCTAAATAAATAACATTTTCTAATTTACATGTGGCAAATGTTTTAAACTGAAACTTCTTTTTAGAAATGGGATGTTCAAAAACTAAATCAGTATTAATAACATTACAAAATGAGCAATGATAACAGGGATGTGGACCCACAGTCATTACATTCACTGTACTACTATTCCAGCACATGTCTTTATAGCATAAAAGCTGTTTTAAATTCTTTTCCCTTTTATGTGCAAAGAATGGTCTAGAGCCAACTGTATTTTTCACTTCCACATCAGCGGTCAAAATAGGCCAATACTTCATAATAATATTTTTAATAGACGGAGTATGTCTGTTATACTTCATTACATATCTTAAAGAACATCTTTCAGACTTAGAAGAACTAATAGATGTATGTGTATCTCATTCTATATCTTCAACTAATAGAAATGGTTTCCCTATGTCAGTATGTTTACTTAAAGATGCATTTTTCATTTCAGATAGACTTCTATTATAACCCCTATGCTGAAAATCAGTTATCATATTCTCCAAATCTATCTCATTCTGATCATCCTTTGTATTCAGCCTACTCATTCGGAAAAAATGGCTATTAACAACACTTTTAAAAGTATAGATAGGATGCATACTTTGAGAATGTACATATAAAAAAGTCTGAACATCTTTCTTAAAGATAGTAGTATTAAATGAATTATTTTCAATATTAATAGTTATATCAAGAAAGTTAATTCTAGTTCTATCATATTTAAGATCAAACACAAGAGGTGTTTTCATGCAGATGGTTCACATATAGCTGTAGAGATTCAATATTACCCCATCAAATTAAAAAAACATCATCAACAAATTGTTTTAAAAATACTAAATTATAACCTTTATATAACAGGGGGTCAATACTTTCAAAAATATGGATTTCTTCCCATCTTGCTAAAACTAAGTTAGCGTATGTATTCACCACAGGTGTTCCCATTGTAACCCCTACTTGTTGGTGATACAGCTCTTTATTAAATACAAAAATATTACTTCCTAATATAACTTCTAACACTGAACACAACAGTTCAATTTTTCTTGATGTATAATGGCTATGTGGGTTCAAATACTCTCTAACCAACTGAATCCCTATGCCATTCGGTATGACAGTAAATGATGATTTAATATCCACAGTAGCTAATATCAGACCATTAATCTCATTACTGTTAGACCATAATTTCAAAGATTTAAGAAAAACATTAGTATCTTTTATAAAAGTGGGACTATAACTTAGAAGGGGTCTCAACTGGTCTACCAGGTACTTAGAAATAGCTACCGTAGCCTATTTACTGCCTGCTACAATTGGTTTCATAGGTGGTAAAGACAAATCCTTATGTATTTTGAGGAGTCCATAGATGAACGGTATGACCAGTTCTGTGATATAAAGATAGTTATATTCTTCAGGGATTATATTGCCATCCATTAAAGTACTATATAAGAACTCCTTTACTCTATAAATAAATCTATTGGCATCAATAACATTAATATGAGTAAAAGTTTACAAATCAGACAGCAGTTTAAGTATTAGTTCATTGTATAACTCAACTCCCATAACAACAATTTTACCACCTTTGTCTGCAGGCTTAATTATAATATGTTCGCATGCACACAATTTGAGCCTTGCTCAAAACCTTTGCGTGTTGTTTATTTTATTAAAGACTGGCTTCGGATTCCCTTGCTTTGTTTTTGGATTTTTGCTTTTAGCTGTGAGAAGACTTTAGCTCCTAACATGGTGTTATTTGCCTGCACTTACAATTTACAGTAAATGTTTGCTGTTGTAGAATGCATATCATGGGAGCATCCATCCTTCCCTGACAGATGGACACATTATCCCAAGAGACTGATTTGGCACACAGCTAAAAGGTGGAGTAGCCTATGACATCCTTGGATCTTTTTTGCTGAGAAGGTTATCATGTTTATGTGCCTTACTGTGTTCTAAGTCCACAGACTTAACCTCTCATCCTATTGACAGAAACCTGGCAAGCAGTGGGTAACTGGATCTTACTGCCTGGCTGTAGAGCGGCTAAGAGAGGTGGGGATACAGTTATAGACAACCATTGGAAATTATTTCCTTACCAGACCTGACATCCTTACACCTCAGTGGAACTGATAGACATCATTAAGGCCTCACATTTCTCTGCCCACAACCTAGGTAGGTATGTTTTTTTTTTACTTTTCCATTTTTATCAACTGCTTCTCTTTTTTTTAGGTAAAACTTTTGGCTAAGGCCTGCATTTGTCATCCTGTAGAGGTAGAGGCAGAACCCCCCATCCCTGCACTAGTCCCACAAGCTTTGTGTTTTTGAAGAAGGCCCTAAAGTTTTGAGGCTTGATGGAAGTTTTTGTATTAAGAATACACAATGCTTATAGGTGTTGCAGGCCTTCTCCTAACAAAATAAATACTGCAAGTGGTAATTGTTTAGTGTTACTTAGTTTTTACAGGAAAACTTTTCTAGGGATGATGAAATATTTAGACAACAGTAAGTCAACTTAGAGAGCAAGAAAACTGTTATAAACCTGAGTACTTATTAACTGTAACTGAAATACAAGGACTTAACAGATAAACGGGCTTTTGACAAATTATTTCTTGCAGCAAAAAATAACAAGATAATGCTGTCCTGTTCACCTTTCAGCCTTACATTTGACTGAAACACTGGAAAATGAGTCCATTTACACCAGAGACTTCGAAAGAACTCTGAAAGTTAGTCTGTAAGGGTGGACTTCCACCTGCAATTTGTCCCCATGGACAAGGATTCTATGTTTGAAGTGATCCCTACAATGAACCAATACTAACGAAGTTGTTTTTACATCCTTCCTACTGGTTCCACACAGACCTGACAATCCTTCCTTCCGTCATCATATTTATTTATTTTATTTTATTTTACATTTGTTTACCGGGCTGGTCTGACTGGATATATTTCCATTTTCAGCAGAGGCCCGGGGAGAAAAGCTCCACATAGAGACAAAACACAGTTACGTTATACATAAAAAGAAAAAATAAGTAGCAGGTTAAACATGATTCAAGACTACATTACAGAATTCTACATACATACCCTATAGAGAAAACAATTAAGTTGTAGTTATAGAAATACAAAATAGAAAGGTTCTGTAACAGTAAAATATTTGTGGCAAGAGTAGAGCACATTCAGCAAATTTCTTTTACATACAAAATTCTTTAATGGATTGTAATAGATGCTACTTGTAAAAGAAGTAAATTGTTAGGGAAACTTCTCAAAGTGTAGGTAGTAGAGAGCGAATAGAAAGAAGGTGTTAAAGAGAGAGAGAAAAAAAATTGTGGAAGTCACAATTTTAGTCAGGATTGAAGCATGGGCATAACCAGTGTATTTTAAGGTGTTTTTTCAGCTTTTGTTTAAAGAGAACAGGGGAGGGAATGGAAGTTAGAGCAGTAGGTAGAAGATTCCAATATTTACTGATGGTATTGGAGAATAGGGAGTCACCAGCAATGTTATTAGACTTAGTTAAGGTTACTAGAAGTTTGTTTGAAGAGCGTAATGAATTTAGGTTAGTGTAAGGGGTAAATAGATTAGAAAGTATAGGTGTGTTATTAGGTTGGTAAAATATCCTATGGACAAAGGTGATTTGGGAGAGTATCAACATGTTTTTTAGTTCAAGCCAGTGCAGTTGCTGTAGGTTCAGACAGTGGTGAGTTCCACTGAAAATTCAAACAGCTGCCACTTTGGGCCCTGTCTCTTTTTTTCTTTCCATATTCCACTTATACCTGTCATCAAGATATAATACCACTCAGCAAGCCAAATGAAGTGAACATGCTTTATGGGATGTACTATGCTAAAGGGTCTGCATGTGGAAAATTTGGTCAGCAGTCTATATTAAGGACTCTGAGCTGTTCTTTCCCTATTAGGTTGCTGGGTTCAGTACCAAAACTGATCAACATAAGCTGTACAGTCTTCCAGCTTCTGGATCAACAACAAGTAGCATCAGCATGCATTTTGCTTATTCACTTTTTGTTTAATTTTTGATTTCATACCCACAAAATAACCCTCCTTCAAGACAGAGGATATCACTGTATAACTCTCAACAAAATAAGTTTTGTTTGATATTATAAGCAACCATTTGATTTAAAAAAAGTTAAAAAAGACTGAATGGAATATGAACAATGCCAAACAAAATGTAAATACACATGGTAAATTTCAAATATGCTAAGCCACTACACCAGCAGACTTTGTACTATCGAGGAATCCAGTAAGAAGGTAGTCTAAATGATGAACTGTGCATCTCCTGAGGATTACAGCTGTGCTGCAGCATAATTAATAATGTTAACAAAGGACAGTGGGGTTCACAGATGATTATTAAGACTCCCAGTAAGTCATTTCTGATGCACAAACACCGCTACTAGATACCACACTTCATGTGATAAGTGATAACCTGGCAAAATTTAAAGCCCCCATAAACCCTGAGAACATGCTACCTATCCAGAACTGTTCCCAGAATCCCTATACAAGCATATTGATAGCTGCACAGAGGCAGCTGTACCCACCAGGAAGAAATACAGAACTAACTCAAAAAACAGGCTACCCTGGTGGAATTACAAAATCAATAGGGTCTACATTACATGAGCAAATGCACAGAATTGCGAACGCTATATAATCGACCAACAATCCCCGAAAACCCAAAATGTCAGACACACGGATCAGCCATTTTTTTTCCCAGGGAAAAAAATCATTGATCTGCAAAAAAAAAAAAAAATAAATCAAAACACAAAATGAAGTGGGGTGATTCGCCCCCCAAACCCCCTACTTAAATATGGCAACTCCAAGATCGCACCACAGTGGAGGAAATGGCAAGGTCCCGGAAACAGCCCAGTAATTTTTTTCCCCTTAGGAAAAAAAATCGCTGTTCTGTGCTTTCGGTATTTTGCCATTTCGCGTAATGACGTTCGACTAAACAGCGTTCGCAATTCATTGCGTTCGCTAAAATAATAGTGACCCAATCAATAGGCTGCATAACAGAAGGAAGAAAACCATAGCAAGAATTATGAAGTGCAGCACCAGCAGAATAAAAGCCATATCATTAAACAAGGCAGAGGACAAATAAAGTCTACCAAAGCAAATTTGATGTAAATTTGACCTCCTAGGCCAAGGACAACCACAAGGTATTAATCAGCTATGTCTGTAACCTCAAAGGCAATACACAATTGTGTGCAGAGCTCATTGTAAATGGAGCCATGTATACTGAGTCAGAAGATATAGCAAACCTACTGGCTGACAAATTCATCTGCAACTTTATCACTCTCTCCCCCTCAGCCTTTCCTCAGGAAATACCATCAAATATAACTCTCTATGCTATCACACAGGTCCTTAATCCTCTCTCTCTCTAAGGCCAAGAACACTGTGTCAAAGGGCTCAGACAATATCCCAGGATGCCTTTTAAATAGTATGAAATATGACCTGTCAGGCCCTCAGGAATTGCTATTTAACTGTAGCCTCCAAAAAGTCTTCATGCCTCATTCACATCCCGACCCCACCCCATGCCCAGAAAACCACAGTGAAAAACTTCTCTAAAGCAAATTTCACACTCCTCAAAACCGAGGTGGAATCCTTCAAAGCCCCCGGGCCTCTGGATAATACGGCCCAGACCACAAAATCCTTTATAAACGCATTCTATGAACACCTTCAGGAATGCATGGATCATGCAATCCCAAATAAAACCAAGACCCGATCCTCCAAAGGCAGACGTCCTGTCTGGTGGACCCCAGCCATAAACAAACTATATAATAGAAGGAGGAAGCTACTACATGACAGAGCAAAATCCCAAAAGGGAAGGCATCTCTGATCAGTATTAGCAAAAAACTACGGGCACTCATAAAAATCGTCTAAGGCCAGCTTCGAGAGGAAAATTGCAGAGGACACTAAGGATAATCACAAGGCTTTCTTTAGTTATGTTAGGAACCTGGGTGGGAATTCCCAGATATGCTCAGAATTAGTCCAAAATGACAAAAAATACACCAAACCCACAGACATTGCCAACATCTTAGCTGACAGGTTCAGCGCATACTTCTCCCCCCCCCACCAAAAGGGCTAATATCTATCCCAGCAGAGTGCTGCTCCTGACATCTCAGATGCTCAGGTAAGAGCTGCCCTCTCCAAAGCAAGAAACACAGCATCAATGGGACCAGACGGTGTCCCGGGCTGCGTCCTACATGAACTCCAAGAAGAGCTAAACCCAAACCTAAAACTACTGTTCAATCTCAGCCTTACTACAGGATATGTACCCAAAGAGTGGCGTGCAGCAACAGTGGTCCCTCTCCACAAAGGTGGTGCCTCAACGGATCCTGGAAACTATCGCCCCATAAGTCTCACTAGTTTGGTCTGCAAAGCTATGGAAAGGATCATCATGGACCTTATAAATAAAGATATTGGGGACCTACAGACACTGGATCCTACCCAGTTTGGCTTTGTTAAGGGCAGATCCTGCCTCTTAAACCTGGTCAATTTCTTTGAAACAGTCACCAAGGCCATTGACAAGGGGAAGGTGGTCCACACAGCCTACCTGGACCTCGCAAAAGCCTTGGATACAATACCCCACTCAGGCATTATAGATAAGCTCACCAGCTTAAATATAAACCCCTATGTCACTAGATGGGTTGCAAACTGGCTCAAGGACAGAACCCACATGGTTAGAATAGCTGGAGCCATGTCAGACTCCAAACCAGTTACAAGTGGCATCCCACAAGGCTCAGTCTTGGGACCTCTCTTGTTTGGTATATATTTCTCGGAGGTACAGGCCAACATGGAAGGACTGTGGCTGACCAAGTTCGCAGATGACTGCAAACTGGGCACCATAATAGACTCTCCAGCTGACACAAGCATCCTCCAAAAGGGCCTCATAGAAACAGACAACTGGTGCCACAGCCATGGCCTCAAGCTAAACGCCAAAAAGTGTATAGTCATCCCCTTTGGCAAAAACAAAGTGCCTACAAATTACCACATAGGTGGTAATCCATTAAGTACAGAAGAAGTAATTAGGGACCTGGGGACCCAAGTTGATAGCAATCTCTCATTTGACAACCACGTGGCCAAAATGGTTAGAAAAACATTTTATATAGCCCACCTAATCATGAAGGGATTCACATCTAGATCAGGGGAGGTCATCGTGCCTCTTTACTCATCCCTCATCAGGCCCATAATTGAGTACAATGCCCCTTTTGGGATGTACCTTACCAGACACCTGCAGCAACTGGAAAGACCCCAAAAGTACCTCACCAAGAGGATCAAGGGGCTCAAACAGATGCCGTATGCTGCCCGGTTAAAGAAACTCCAGCTCTACTCAGTGGCATACCGCCTGCTCAGAGGCGATCTGTGCCTGACTTATAAAGCCATGTCCAACCTGGAATTAATGGACATGCTGCAACTCAGAAAATCCAAATCCCATCGAGCTACGCTCGAGGGACTTAAACCTCAGCACTGAAATAAATAGGACATGCTGGAGGGACAGATTCATAACCCAGAGGCTCCCTTCACTCTGGAATAAAATCCCAGTCCAGGTTAGGCAGAGTCCCTCATTGACTCTCTTCAAGAGGAATCTTGATGAGTGGATGGGAGATCGTAGGTTTACCCCGGGTATCACTTCTGTGTCACTGTTAGACAGAAGCGCGGTATACTAACCTCGAAAAAGGGCATAGCAAAATTAATTTAAAATGGGTGGCGAAAGCCATACACACTCTGGCTAGGCTTATAAATGCCCTAGGGCAGATAGCCTAGTATGAACCTATGAACCTATGAGTGGAGAACAACAACAGTCATCCATCTGTACAAGGTTGGCCATCTACAGACCCTGGACACTACAGACCCACAAGTCTCACTAGTCTTACATGAAAGGCTATGGAAAGAATTATCATGGAAATGATCAATAATGATGTAGTAAACCTCTAGACACTGGACTCAACCCAATTTGGTTTCATCAAGGGCAGGTCATGCCTACTCAACTTGGTGGACTTCTTTGAGAAGCTCACCAAAGCAATGGATGAGGGGAAAATGGTTCATACTGTCTAACTTGACCTTAACAATGCATTTGACACAATACCCCACTTGAGCATTGTTGACAAACTCAATGGCTTAGGTACAAACCTGTATGTCACCTGGTGGATAGCCAATTGTCTCACAGACAGGACCCAGGAAGTTAAAATTGGGGGTCCACCTCTACAAAGAGGCCATTCACAAGTGGAGTCCCTCAAGGATCAGTTCTTTCACCACTCCTTTTTGGCATTTACTTCTCTGAAGTCAATGCCAATGTCAATGGTCTGTGGCTGACTAAATTTTCAGATGATTGCAAATTAGGAGCTGTCACTGAATCCCACTCTGACACAAATGCTCTCCAAGAAGTGCTAACACAGGCAAACAACTGGTGTCAGAGCCATGGACTAAAAGTAAATTCCAAGAAATGCATAATACTATCCTTCAGGAAGTTATCCACCCCTGGTAATTATCATACTGGCAACACAACACTTAGAGTTGACCCAGTAGTCAGGGACTTGGGGATACACACAGACAGTAATCTAGCTTTTGACCATCACATGTCTGCTGTAGTTAGGGAATCATTCTATGTGGGGCAACTTATAAACAAAGGTATGGCATCTAGGTCCAAGGAAGTCATTGTTCCACATTGTTCCACTGTATTTGGCATTCATCAAACCTATCATTGAGTACAGTGCCTCCTTTGGTATGTATCTAACAAGGTATATCCAACAAATGGAACGTCCACAGAAGTTTCTCACTAAAAGAATACCGTGTGTAAGTAAAATGTCCTATGCAGACTGCCTCAAGGCCCTATCCTTCTATTATGTCTCCTACAGGCTGTTGAGGGGAGATCTATTCCTGGCATACAGGGTATTGTCAGACCCCACTCTGATGGACCTCCTGCATATCTGCAAAACAAACAGCACCAGATTTACCCATACTAAAGACTTAAACATTGCCTGTGATATAAAAAGGACCTGCTGGAGAGACAGGTATGTATACCAGAGACTACCCCATGTCTGGAACAGGCTCCCCATCCATGTGAAGCAGAGTTCCTCCCAAACCCAATTCAAGTGCAACTTGGACAACTGGATGGGGGACAGGAAATTCATCCCTGGCTTGGCACCTATGTTTCTAATGGACACAGGCAACCTGTAAATCTCCCAGGCCTCTGCTTACACTTATCAAGGGCACCGGGACTTGTCAGCGATTTGGAATGCATGGCTAAGCTTAAAAAGGCCCTTCTGGCCATTAGCCTAGTAAACAGCTATGAACCCATGAACCTATGTGGCACAATTCTTAAACTGATGACAAGAATAAGGACACTCTGACTCTCTTCTTTCTTAATGCAATTTCTAAATATTCCCCAAAACTCTCTTGAATGCATTACCAAAGCATTTTGGAACTTTGGACCTAAGTTTTGGAACTCCAGAGTAGTGCACCAATCTTAATGGACCAATTACAGGCACAGTCTGGGTGATTAAAAGCACAATACCTATAGGTTCATAGGTAAGTATTAGGCTAGCTGCCCGTGTGGGGCATTTTAAACCGAACCAATTTCCCTCAAAGGTAAGAATCATACCTGTAACGTATGTCTCAGAGGTAAATACCTTAACCATTAGTCCATCCTCCAACCCCCATATCATACAACAAAAGAAAGGTACATGCAATAATAGAAGTACTTGAAAGGATTACAATGTTTAAAGCGATTGGTATAAGGTACAAACATAGACTAGACAAATGAAATATTACACAACATTGAACCTTTATAAATTCTAATAAATTGAGAATAAAACAGAAGAAAAACTAAAAAAATGAGAAAATAACAGTTTCTATAGTAATAATTAATAACTAAATGTGGTAATGATGAAGAATGACAATACAGATAGAAGCTCATAAGGTTTAGGTGATACATCCTGTCTGAGGGCATTGACATTTAACTTGGTTATGGAGGAACGTTTTGAGCTGATATCAAACGTTGGTATAAGAAAGAAGGTCTTTTAGACAGACTGAAAATGACTCCCAGACTTGTACTGCTATTATGGAGGATGCATGCTCAGCACAATGTATTTTAGCTAATGGTGTCAGTAGATTGGGAACAAACTAAGTGAGACTTCTGAGGTTAAATGAGAAGGTTTTAGTAAAGAGGGTCTTAAGAAGAAGGGAAAATGTTTCTGGGGTTATGGTTTTATAGAGCAGTGAATCTGGTAAGAGGTCTGATCTCTGTTCTGCTGGTAGCCATTTTACTTTTGATAGTGTGAAGCAGTGATGCTCATATTTTATTGGAGAAGTTGGTAAGGTGGTTGTGTTTTTCTTCAAGGTTGCAATTATTATGGGTAGTCCGTATTCTTACTGGGCAAGTTAGGTTAATGGAAATTCTTCTGACCTGGAAGAGTAAAGTATTTATTTTAATACATGTTTTTCTATGAGACAGTGGAAGTTATGCATTTTGTTTAGCCAGACTCCAAGATACTTGAAAGCAGTAGTTGCTTCAGTTGGGCACTTGTTTAAGTCTGCAATGTCTAGGGTCTTGGGTGTTTTGGTTAGCTTTTGATGAGTACTGAAAAGCAAAATTTAGTCTTACAGGGATTCAGTAGTAGCCTGTGCTAGACGTACCACTTTCTAAGGGACTGGAGGAAATTTTGGAACTAAGTGGAGATTTGTATGTGGGAATGGCTGGACCTGAAGATGAATATAACCATTTCACTGGCATATAAGCAAACTGGAATGTGGGGAAGGCATAAGGAAGTTTACTGACAACTATGGGGAAGAGTAAGCATGAGAGAATGGAACCATAAGAGACTTCAGTAAGGTGAGAGCAACAGTGGAAATAGAAGATCCAGTCTTGACCCTATAAAGTCTTCTGGACAGAAAGACTTTGAACCACAGAAAGGTGTCTTCACGTATGCCAGTAATAATAGTTTGCCAAACTGTGGTCTTATGAAATCAATGGGCTTTGTGAAATCTATAAAAACAGCACTATAAAATTGCATTTGTCCATACTAAATTAGGGCCATTTTTCTAAATGTTTGCCGTGATGTTTTTATTTAGACAGAGACTGCAAGTGTGAGTGAGAAGAATGGCGAGGAAATATTTGCTTAGATGTATGAACCAGTGATGAAGGTTGTCAGAGCATAGTGTAAAATCAGTAGGGAGTTGGTTGCTCTAACTTGTTTTAGCATTACTTTTTAAAACAGAAGGAAGGTGTGAACATGGGAGGTATTGTGGCTGAAAGGGAGGTATGGGGATGGTCACAGTGTTGTGAGTCGGTTACTAAATTCTGGCTAGTTTACAGTCTGAAGAGAGGACGCCATTTGAGTAAGAGTTACAATGAATTTTCCATTCAGTAAGGTTAATCTCATTCCAGAAGTGTTTAGGTCTATGGAGAAGGGAGTTTTGCTGGTTTTGAAATAGTTGCATTTGCACACGGATTGTTTGGTCTAGTTTACACAGAGTGGTGAAGATGGATTGGGTATCTGAGTTAAGGTTTTGCTTCCATTTTTGACTCGCTACATCTCTTAAGTGTAGGAAATTCTTAAGTTCTTTACTCACTCAGACATTTTTGGGAACATGCCAACTTGTTGAAGGCAGCTCAGCCAATGCAAATCAATCGAAAATGTTTAGCAGAAAGCACTTTCAGTGATAGCTGAGAAATTCCTTTTCTTCACTGTTATGTGACCTCAGAGTAGGAGGGGTGCAGCGGGCTTTCCTGCTACAAAATTTTTTTTTTGGACATTTGCTGAAAATGCTTTTGTCTATATATTTTCGTCTGATTGTAGTTGACTGAACATCCACTCTATCAACATGAATCCACATTTTTAAATGGCCTTAACAATCTCTTTACTGAGAGAAAGAACTTCCTGAAGTAAGAGAAGAATTTGGGTCAAGTTGGTGGCTTCTTCATTGGAATCTTCCATGGAGAGTAGGGGAGCCTAGTTAATGGAGAAAAGGTGCTGATTAAATGTGGTAATGTAGCCAGATTTTGGCCTGAATGCTACAAGTACAGGGAAAGGCTTATGAGACAGGTTGGTGATTTTAATACTGATGGGGCAGCAGTCGCTGAATATTAGTGAATGTACAATAAAGCCGGAGATTTTTGCAAAATTGTTTGTGCTGGCTAGATCAAGGAGGTAGTGGTTGGAGTAACATGGGTTTGGTTGGGTAGGCTCAGTAGTTTTTCAGATAAGACTTATCAGCCAAGATCTCTGCCATGTCATTGGTGTGGGGCCCCAGAAAAGTAAGATCAAAGACTTCAAAAATAAGTCAATTTTATTTTTGGATGGTGAAGACATACTAGTATGTATGAGAGATTTGAATTTTGTAAGAGAGCCAGGACGTGGTAGATGGTCAGAGACTATTAGGACAGGTAGCTTATTAGTGGTGGAGAATTTTAGGAGTAGCTTGTTTGTTTCTGAGAAGCATCACTGAATTGTGCTAAGGTTGTGGTGTTGAGGTATGATTTATATAGTAAAAAATGCACCCCCCCCTAGGATTTGAACCTGGTCTGGGGTCATTTATGTAGCTGTAGAGTGTAAGTGTGTACTTTGGCACCATAAGAATATGTTCAGTTTTGAAAGGTCTAGAATGGGCCTCCAGGGCACATCTCTTTTGTGGACCAGAAAGAGTTTCCCTCCCTCCCTTCTTCCTATCTTAGAATGTTTTTCATGGCAACCTGAGCTATGATGTGGTCAATTAACCCCAACTCCTCTTCTGGTGATATATGAGTCATTCACATCAAAGGAGGATGGTCTGAAATCTATTCAGTAATCCAGACAAATGATACCCAAGGACAGCATTTCCAAAGTAGTCTTCAACCATTTTTCCATGAAGAGAGTCAGCTAGTCTCTACAGGGGAATGCTATGCTTTGTAGAATTATGGCTGATCACACAGTCCTTTTTGGCCCCTCTCTGGTAGCAAAGGAGGATTGTTTCCACTTTTCTGGGCAAAATTTCTTTGTATTGGCTTCCCTAGCCTCCTTTTAAATAGTGGGCACATCCTTGGGAAATGCATGCTTAAACGGGATGAGTGATGGATCATTCAACCTGTCAGCCTTAAGGTTTTCAAGTTGTGGTTTATGAGTGAACTATTGTTTCAGATCAAGAGGTGCACCCACTGAGGCAGCTGGGAAGGCTCCATCCTTCTCATACTCAGCAGGAGAAGAACCAATGGTGACCCATCCAAAAGGAAGGTACAAGTAGCATTTTTAGCTTATCTTTTGTGTCTTCTGTACCACCCTGAGTAAAAGAGGAATGGAAGGAAAGGTGTGGAAAAACAGACCTAACCAACTTACTGAGAAGGCACCTATTGTCCAGTCACCTGATGCTGTTATTCTAGTGCACAATTTGCTTAGTTGTTTGTTTTCTGGAGAAACAAAAAGGTCTATTTTTGGCACACCCCTCCTGTAATCCAAGTCCAGAAAACACCCCCTGTTCATCACATATTCATGAGGGTCTACTTTTGTTTTGCTCAACTGGTCTTTCAAGGAATTCTCCTGAAAAGGATACAAGATACCATGATTGTTAAGCCTGACTCCTGGGCCAATTATTATATGTTTATGGCCAGCATTCCCAAGAGGTAAAAGCCAGGATTCTCCCCATTTGTTGAAGTACCAAACATCACTGTGGTTTTGGGTATGAAGAAATGCATGTCCCTGGCTGTCAAATTTGTTTGAAAGCTTTTATGCCTAAGATTACAGCCATCATCCCTTTTACATTGAAGTGTTTTTTACCCCTGAGATTTGCTATTGGTCCCTTCAATCCTCACTTCCCAGAGTGAGCCCCCAAGCTATGTCTGAAGAATCTGTGTTGACTCTGTCATTGTTTGGCCACAGCTTACATAGGACTTCCTGGGAGAGCTTCACCTGCTGTATCCATCATGACTGCTTCTTTTTGATAAACAACAGTAGAGGGTCAAGGCACTGTAGGGAGTGCATATAAAGGCAAAATGTGTTACTTAGGTTCCACTGTAGTTTTCTCATGTGGCATCTTGCCAGGGGGGCCATCAGGACAGAACAGGTCATGTACCCAACTGTCCTTCTGTAAAGTGAATTTGCTGTTCTATTACTGCAAAATAACAGATCAGAAATAGTGCTTCCTGAGAGGAGAAGAAAGGTTCATTAGTGGTTTACCATGTCCAGTAGGGCTCACAGAAACTGGACTTGTTGGGAAGACAGTAGCTGTGATTTTCAGAAAGAGTCCAGGAGTCTGAAAGCAGGTAACAGTAAAGTGCAAGGCTGTCTGTGTCTCTTTTATGAACTCTTTCTTGAATGAAGCCTGAATAAGGCAGTTGTCCAGGTAAGGGCAAACGTGAATGCCCATAGTCCTACAGTAAGCAATTACTGCATACATGCAATTTGGGAACACCCTGGGTGTAATCAACAAATCAACAGGCAAAGAAGTAGACTGGCAGTGAGCACCCCTTGCCAGTCTGTCCTGGCAATGGACATGTGAAAGTAGGCATCTTTTAGATGTGAGGTGACCATGAAAGCTTGACGAAAGAGCAGAGGCAGTAGGGCCTGCAAGGTTAGCATTTTGACATTCCCACTATAAAAAAAACTGCTGAGCCATTGTAACTTTGGCACTGTCTCTGCAGCATAGCTCTCAACCTCTTAGTGTAAAAAATCTGAACAAAACCAAAACATTACTGTGGAACAAAGGCCCAAAACTAGGGACAGATTTTAAATATTGCTCTTACAAACAGGAAGCTGACAGAATAACAGATTTTGCTTTAGCGTGCATTTTTTTGAAGGATATGAAGTCTGAAACTCAAATGGCTGTCATTATCTACTGACTTCAATCCTCAATGATTAGCTAGAAAACCACAAATTTTATGAGGAAAAGACCAAAAATAGGAGTAAAAAATCTGGACATTCTGTGAAAATCTGGATGGTTGAGAGGTATGCTCTGCAGTCTCCTGATTTTGAAAGTCCAGCTACACATGCTTGATTAGATCTCTTTGTTCTCTTGGCAGCTAGGTAAAGACCAGAGAACCATGGCCTTTTTACCAACATCTTCCACTCTACAGCCCTAGATGATTCTCTATTTTTTTGTTTGTTTGAAAGTTTGTGGAGGGGGGCTGTTAATGAAGGTAGGTACGAGAAAGGAGGGAAGAACTCTGTTGAGTCACAGCAGCTGCATTAATGCCCACACACACACACACACGTGTGTTTGCTTATACACATGCATGCTACACACACACACACACACGTGTGTGTGTGTGTGTGTGTGTGTACATGTACATGCTGCACATGCTGCACACACACACACACACACACACACACACACACACACACACACACACACAGGGACAAATGTACAACCACAAATGTATGACCCATTTTTATGGTAGATTAATTTCTATAACGTGACAACACCAAAGATTTACATTTCTGCAATATTACTATATTACTAAAAATGCTATAATATTACTAAAACAAACTATTTTATTTGGTAGGGATAATGCATGCACTTAATTCAACAGACTTAAAAACATGGCAAACCAGAGATTTTGTTCTCCACAGTCTCATTAGCTCTAAAGACAAATTACCTTTGATGCATGCATTGGCTTGTTTCATCATATCTCAGTGCAGGTCATCTACCTACAAAAAAAGCTTACCTTCTGCACACACACCCACACCCACACCCACACAAGATACAATCTTGAAGGAAAGAGGCAGATGGGGATATGTCAACAACATTTAAGTACCTCAATGAAATCCACAGAGTGGGTGCCATATGAAATAAAAGAGAAGAAAGAAAAACAACATGTTGCATGGGAACAAAGAAGGTCATTGTCTAAAGTTACAAGGTGGGCTGCTCAGGGCAAGATACTAACATACAACTCAGTATATCTTTTCATATGAAAGGTAGCAGATTGCAAGAAATGTCTTTCTGAATAGGATGTACGGTAAAAAAAACTAACAGAATTCAAGAAAGCATGGGTCACACATAAAGCAATTTTTATGACGAGTGTTAACAAGCCGTTGGATAAATAGAATCTTTAGCTTATCCAGTAGCTGGGATAACTGGCAGAGAATGTAGGTCAAACAATGCCTTTATGTGTTTCACAGACTACAGCAGTTAGTTGCAAAGGAAGGCTGTAGCTATACATAAAGGTAAATGTCAGACTGCAATTTAGAAAGTGGAGGGAGGTAAGCAGAAAAAGCCTGCCACTTAGAGCAAGCTGTTTGTGCTTAGCAATGCCAACTGAACAACCAAGGCATCAAACTGACTTGTGCAATGCTGAGTGAAAGGGTGACTGTAGATGGGAAGCATTGTGTGCTTATGCAGCATTAACATTCAAGAGTTTTTGCAAGGCAAATCAAAGCTAAGTATGTGTGCAATAAACATTGTCTATGAAAAACCCTTTGCAATGCTGATAGCCAGCGGTGCATTACTTGTCTATGAATCCGAGCCTTGGTATTGCAGAGCTGCTCAGTGAACCACTAATGTTGCTTGTTTAAACCCTGTTAGCTGCTCCATGCAGCTAAAAATATGTCTGAGGTTACCATCTATTATTCTTTGTTAAACTACACTGCAGGCCTACAGCTGGTGGTCATGCTTCCTACTCGATATGACAGCACTGTCATATTACTGAGGGAGAAATATACTGCTTGGCGAGGGACAACTACGCTATGCCACTTTGTAGCTTGGTACAGCTCACCAAAGCTCATCATGAATTACTTGACACCCTCTTTCTTAAACCAGGTCTGCAATGTAAGCTAACTGTGACTTGGCAACAGCCTTCATTAAGCCCCAACACTGACTTTTCTAACCGCATTCCTGATCTAGAATCAAAATCTGTGTTCAGGACAAAAATGTCCATGCAGTTAATTATGTTAATACTCTCTTTAAGAGGGATCATAGCCAATACACATACATAAGTGCAGACAATATTCCAAGAAATGTTATGTCTTTAACTAATTACAGATGTGTGCTTATCAACAGTAGTTGAATTAAAAACATAATGTGAACCTCAGACAAAGGAATTAGTTTGGATTAAAATCATAACAAGAAATTATAGTACCAATGTCGTTAATTACCCCTGATACTGCCTTTGTCACCACCATGATGGCAAATGCAACTAATAAAAAGAAAAAGGACAAAAACAAGCTTTATTTACATTCTAAAATCCATCTAGCTATTGCTTTGCAGTTCATTTTCTGACTGAAGATGCCGCTCAGTTCATTTTGACTGAAGCCACTGTGGGTAACTGAAAGAAAATTACACAGCAATCAGCAAATAGAGCAAAGTCACTGCAGCATTCTCAAAGGCAGAAGTCATCTTGTTAAATGAGGATCCAAGCTGCCCTACACCAAAGGCTGCTACTAATAAACAGAAGACCTCTGGGAAAAGTGCTGAGCATACGCTGGATCTATTTTCAGCTTACATCAGCAGCTGCTGCCCCCAGGATCATGTCTTCTACGCATACCCTATACCATATGTGATTACTTGCACACAGCAACCAGTAACATAATAAAGGCATACAGCATCAGTCTATACTCGAGCTGAATGCTAAATGAGGGAAAATAATACAGAAAGAGAGAGACAGAGAAGGGGGGAATAAACCACAATTTCTAGTCATTAGGAACAGGGACTTTGACATATGAAGTGTTGCAGCCATTAATAGCACTTATCATATAGAGTGGAGACAAAGAGACAAATTAATCAAAGTGACAGAACTGGGACATTTTATGCTAATGCATGCTCCTAGATTTTTTTTCTGCAGCGCTGCCTTATGTCTAGCAAACCGATAGCATTACAGGGCAGGAAAATGCACACATAACATGTAATGGACAGATCACATTCAGAGATTTATTGCAGATGTACTCTGGATATTCAGGGAAATGATACCACAGACACCATGAAGAAGTTACAGGGCTTTGAGATTCATTTATTTTAGAAGCTGAAATATATGAAAGTGTTCTTGGATGTTCAGTCTCCCACACAACACACAAACCAAACTGAAAAGATCAAATCACAGAGAGTTGTTTTGCTGTGCCCATAAGGTACCTGTTTGTACTACCATATTAGTGCTCCATAGTGAAAGCAGGCACACACACACACACACACACACACACACACACACACACACACACACACACACACACACACACACACACACACACACACACACACACACACTGGCAGGGTCAGTTCTGTATCAAACATGGCTTCTGATCCCCAATGTTTTTAAACTCCAGAAGTAACTTGAAAGCTGGATTTAAAAAAAAAAAAACTTGGTTTTGAAGAGATGGTCTGTGGGTAGTGAGTATGCAAAATTCAGAGAACCTATGAGGTGACTGCTGGATGACATGAAGATGTACTTCTATAATTTAATTTTTTCCCCCCTCATCCAGGAAGGAAATCACGATTTGCTTTCTGAATACTGACTTGTATGGGTTAATGGATCTGCTATTTCCAGTTTAGAATTTCACAGTAAAGGAAGAACCAAGAAAAAAACAGGATCAGAGTGCTGTGGTAGACCAGCCCTGAAAAGTGCATATGCAAGAATGGCACAGAAAGCTCATATGCTACAAACTAATGGGGTTCTATTGTCTGTTTAAAATTCATGGGATGAAGAGCCTTCAGAATGAAGCCAGGGATACATGGAAATTTTTACATAGATCTTTTTATACACCTTTGATGATGAATAAAATAAATAATAAAGATAATCTATGTAAGAGATGTAATGTAGAAATTAATGCTGACTGGGCTCATCTGTTTTATGATTGTATAAAATTGAAAGAATACTGGAAGTCAATTAATGAATTTTTGCAGGCTCTTTTTACAGATAATTTCATTATTTCTAAATCTCTTATATTATTCAACACACCTGTACCTCAAAGTGTTAAAAAGGTTAAGCTTCCCTTGTTATGGTCTATTCTAGCAGTGGCTAGGAAAATAATAACCAGAAATTGGATTTCAGATACACCTCCTTCGTTCAATGAATTTAAAAATGTTATGAATATAGTGTGCCATATGGAAATAAACACAACTAGGTCAAGAACAACTAGAAAAACATCTTATTATATTGTATGGGATAATTTACAAAATTTGTTAAAAAAATCCTAATTTCAATAGCATGGTATTTTAGTTTAATTAATTGATCTGATTGTAGTGGATGTCTTTGTAAATACTTTAGTTGTTTTGTTGAATGTTATAATCATATCTATTTTTAATTACTTGTATAAAATTGTTATGATATTTCTCTTGTATGTTAAAACAATAAACCTGTTTTGAAAAAAGAATGAAGCCAGGGCAAATCGGAAAGTTTCTGATCTCTTATGTGTGTGTGTGTGTGTGTGTGTGTGTGTGTGTGTGTGTGTGTGTGTGTGTGTGTGTGTGTGTACATACATACACTCACTCTTTCTCACACACACACACACACACACACACACACACACACACACACACACACACACACACACACACACACACTTTAAGATGATGTCATTTTTCGGATCACCTTCAGATGCCCGAAATCGCATTTCACCGACACGGAATCCGACGGGTCGAAAACACCGACAACGCAGATGACCGACAAGGTGAGAACCCGACGGACTCGGTAAGTGTGCGATAGAGTGAGGGATTTAGTGTTAGGGAGCGGACAGGTAAGTGTGCGATAGTGAGGGACTGTGGGTTTAGGGGTGGGTTAAGTGAGTTAGGGTTAGGGTGCAAGTAGGGTGTGTGTGCGATAGTGAGGGACTGTGGGTTTAGGGGTGGGTTAAGTGAGTTAGGGTTAGGGTGCAGGTAAGGTGAGTGTGCGGTAGTGTCGGATCTTGGGGTTAGGGGTGGGTAAGTGAGTTAGGGTTAGGGTGCAGGTAGGGTGAGTGTGGTAGTGTCGGACCTAGGGGTTAGGGGTGGGTAAGTGTGTTAGGGTTAGGGTGCAGGTAGGGTAAGTGTGCGGTAGTGTCAGACCTTAGGGTTAGGGTTTGGGTTAGGGCTAGTGGATATGTTATGTAGTGTACTGTGTTGTTTCCGTGTAGTGTGTTGGTGTAATGGTATTCGGTGTTTTGCGTTGTCGGTATTTTTTGTTGTCGGTCTTTTGGTGTCGGTGATTTGTGTTTCGGTGGTTTGGCGTTTCGGGCATCTGAAGGTGATCCCATTTTTCACATCCCACTTGTAAGCATACACACACACACACACACACACACACACACACACACACACACACACACACACACACACACACACACACACTCACACACACACACACACACACACACACACACACTCACGCACACACACACACACACACACTCACACACACACACACACACACACACACACACACACACACACACACACAGACACACACACACACACACAGCACACTAAAGGATATGTGCATCTTCTTTTACAAGTGGAATCCTATCACTATAAAGACATTTGCTAGTACCACAAATACAGAAGTGAAGATGGCAGGGCACATAATTTTCCATGAAATCAGTCACTACACTGCCAATACAGCCTTACTTTTTCCATACCACATACATCAGAAATTGTGGAACTTCTGATAAACAGATTCAAGTAATTACATAGTCAGTACATTCCCCAAGTGAGAAAATGCACTTTTAGACATGATTCGGAGTGGTGTTGGCTCCATCAGGTTTTTCTTCCAGACTGCACAGTAGTATACAGGAAATGTGAGCACATGCTTCACCTCCTAGTATTTGAACACTGCTAAACAGATCAGCTATGTGAAGACAATGACTCCTTTGTTACAGCCATTTTCAGAGGAAAAAGAATTAAACTTTACATTAAACATACATACGAAACTTCACTGTAGGTGCTGACATAGCAGTTTAGAAACTCATCATTCCAGTTTTTCACGTACCTTGCTTCAAATGTTACTGTAGTATTAAATTACACATCAACAAATGGACTAGACATCACTGGATATTATGAACACAACACTGAATTTAAGTTCATGACATGTCAAAACATCTAGCTGGCTTTAAGGAATCTTCCAAATCTTCAATAATTTGAGGATTTTCTATTGTTTCAGGATCTGAAGATGATAATGATGGACTTGAAATCTCATCTTTAGGTGGTTTTGCTTGACAGATATTCTGATCTGTCTGTGAACACCACTTAGTTCACCTCTTTGAACATTTCTCTAGGCACTTACTTCTTTATTTCAGCAAATCAGATACATCTTGTGCAAGTCAATTTGATACATACCTTCAACAGATGCCTCATGCTTTTTCTAGATACATACCTTCAACAGATGCCTCATGCTTTTTCTAGATACATACCTTCAACAGATGGCTCGTTCTTTTTTTCTAGAAAATTTGTCATTTGAAGTTGAACAAAAATGACCTTGGCTGCTCACATTTTTTTCAAAAAGTCACTCCTGGACATTTTTAACTGGAACTCCCCTTAGTTCTCACCTTCTCTTCTTCCTTCAAAGCATAAAGAGGCCTAGCATGTTTAGCATACTAGAAACATTGTCTTTGCTGATTAAAACTGATATTAATTTTTTTTTTTTTTTCAGGAGTTGACAGACATAAAAGAAACCTTTATTTTGGGGGGGGAGCCAACAAAGATATGAAAGAAATCTTTTTATTTTGTATCTTTTTGCCCATGTGCATGTGGGTAGGCAGGCACTCTCTCTCATCAACCTTGGGCACCCTAATCTAAAGCAACTAACCAAAGGGACCATAGTGAGGCAGCCATAAGGGAAGTTCATTCCCGATGCCTCCTAATCCATCATTACTCAAAAAGTACCTGTGGCTATTGCCACCAAATTCCTAATGGCCCATTCTGATGGTCTGGCTTTATTCCCAGTTTGGAGCCACCCATGTTTTAAGAGTGGATCCCAAATGGACCCAGACTTGGGAATGACATGGTGACCCACACACATTACTATTGAGGAGACAGGAAGAATTTTATAAATAGGGTAACCCCTCTCCTTGGTGGCACCTGTGTGCATGCAGCAGGGCCACCGAGAGAAAATCCCAGCCCTGGTACAAAGAAGGTGTGTGGGCCCTTATACAAAATTCTACATGCACATGTAAGTGTGCATTTAATTATTTATTTCTAATTCTAACAATCGTAGATTACATTGATACATTTAGATAAGTATGTATAGATATAAATGTAATAATAAAGTAATATGTTTATAATAGCAAAAGATGTTTATAATAGCATTTATTGTCTGCCGAACAAAGGTGCCTTCCGGGCCTTTTTCCTAGCGAAATGCTGAATTACATAATCAAAAGTAATCTGTTTTGCTAGATCAGATTCAATATTGAGTCTTGCCAAATCTACTAGTCAAGCTTGTGATATAGTGGATCTTAGAACATTTTTTACCAGCTTTAGCTTGCTGAATGAGCGCTCTGCAGAGACGACAGTGGCAAAAATTGCCAACAGAATACGCAGACCGACGCATATATTTGGAAAGAGTCCTTCCAGTTTGTACTTTTTCAAGCAATTCAGCAGCTCCAATGGTCTCAGCTGGTTCTCTCCAAAATATGATCGATGAACAGCTGACAGATGACTCATCTCCATTACAAGATCTTCACTGATATCAGCAGGATATTGATTTGCCAGTGATTTTGATTTTTCTTTCAGCTCATCTACAGGAATTGTTAGGTACTTCCAGAGGAAGCTGAACTTCTCAGAAATGTTCACTGCAGCATTGAAACGAACTGTTGAGTCCACCAATAACAGTATCCAACATTGCATAGAAAACAGACTCTCTGAAATACGTTTCTTCAGGGGAGTCATCCATTTCATGTTGTTGTGACAATTTGGCATCTTCACCATGGAACCTCCTTTTGCATTTTGCGTCACCACGACTTCCAGATAGTTTAATTGCCATGTGTAAATTAGAAGCAACATGCTTAGCTTCACTCCACATACTTTTCCAGTTGTTGCGAAGATCTGTCAGTGCTGAAATCAAGGTTTTTATGTTGGACACTTCAACATCCAGTGCTGCATTTCTGGATTGGATAACTTTGTTACAGATATCAACTGGAACAAATATTTTGTACCATACAACAGACATTATCACACAAACAAATTATGTCACATAAGACAAAGCTCCATTAATCTCTGTTCTTGTTTTGGCAGTTAAGTTCAGCTTCAAGAGGTCTTCTAATGCTAATTTGATGCCAGGCAGATGGGCTACAAAGGGCTTCACACTTTCAACACGGTCTAACCACCGTGTGCTAGATATGCCATGAAGAGAACAGCCAATATGATTCTGCAAAATTTTCCATCAATATGGACTAGAGCTAAACAAGTTATAAACAATTTGTATAGTTCCAAAGTATGTTATGGTTTCAGGAACACATTCTGCAGCATAATTTCCACACAAATTGAGTGTGTGGCATCCACATGGAGAAAATATAGCTGTTGAACACTGCTCAAGTATTCTTGCTTGTGCACCTTTATATTTTCATGACGTTGGCTGCATTGTCATAACCCTGTGCTCGGCAATCAGTGGAATATCATGTTCGTTCAATGCAACTATAATCATCTCTGCTATGTCAGATCCAGTTTTGTCACTGCAGTCAACAAATTTCAGAAATCATTCTACAATTTCAAACTGAGATTCATTTTAAATTACATAACGTAGCAGGAATGTTGTCTGCTCAACATGAGACGCATTAGGTGTGGAATTAACTATCATTGCAAAGTACTTTGCAGTCTTTCTATCCTGCAAAATGTGTTGTTTCACAAGTTCAGAACATTCAGCAATTAACTCATTTTGAGAATCAGCAGAGAGATAAATGCACTTGAAGTTGTTCCGACTTTTCTTGTGACTCTTTAACTTGCAACACATGTTCTTTTAGAATTGGATCCCAATGAGACAACAACTCTATTAGCCCAAAAAAATTTCCACAGTCCTTGTCAACAATGCACTGTGAACTACCACGTAAAGCAAGCCCACGTTCTCCAAGGAATAGTATAACATCAATGATTCATTTCATAATGTTGTACCACTTGACAGATTCTGTTGCAACTGATGCCTCTAAGAGATTTTCAAAGCCCTTATCAGAAGACAGGCATCTTTCTAATTCTCACCAAGCCAGATAGCATTGCCTATGACTATTGCTTCTCTCATGCTCTGAGATGCGACTACATAATTTTCGCCACTTTCCAGCAGCTGACCATCCGTCTGATGATGCAAGCATAGACTTGGATGCGGAGCTAATGTTGCAACACAGATTGTTCCAAAATAATCGGCAGAGAAAACAATATAATGCTTGTTTAACATCACTCCACACAAGCCAATCTTGGACATGTTTCTCACCATTCAAATTTTGAAATGTTAGTATGCTTTCTGGAAATACTTGGTTATTCATATCTTTGGGAAATGTTTTAGGATAGCCAATATGACCTTTCATAACACAGTTTTCTATATCCAGCTGAGAAGGAACCTCTGTTACAAGAACTCCAATGTCAATTCCAATGTTACTCTTTTCTTCACCGTGGCCAGATTCTGTGGACATTAACGTACTCGTTACCTCACTTCTCTTTTCATCACTAACATTCACTTGTTCCTTCAAATCTCCTTTTCTCTCATATCCTCCATCCTCCAAATCCACATTTGTGTCATCCACCTTTTATGCAAGACTCACATTAGGATTTACTTGATCTGATGTTTTTTGAAAATCCAAACTGGCTTCATGAGATTCTGTCCTTTGTTTCAGTTCTGCATTTGGCTCATCTTGTTCTAAATCTAAAGTTTCATTTTTGTCAGTTTCTCTTGTTTTGCACTCAGGGTTGCCAGATTACAGACTGGCCAGGTAGGGACAAAGTAGACAAAGTACAGACTAACAAAAAAAAAAAAAAAAGGTCTTTCACTGTAAGTGAAGAAGTGAAGACTAAAAAAAAAATCTTCCACGTCTTTAATGCGGAACATCAGAGTTCCGCATTAAACAGAAGTAGTAGCTCTGTGATTATTTTTTATTTGCTTGGCCTAGGCCAATCAAAAATAAACACAGAGCTACTTCTGTTTAATGCGAAACATCGCAGTTCCGCATTACACAGAAGTAGCTCTGTTTTGTGATTTTTTGATTGGCTCGTATACCGGTATACGGGCTAATCAAAAATCGCTAAACACAGAGCTACTTCTGTTTAATGCGGAACTGCGATGTTCCGCATTAAACAGAAGTAGCTCTGTTTTGCGATGTTTTGATTGGCCCGTATACCGGTATATGGGCCAATCAAAAATCACTAAACACGGAGCTACTTCTGTTTAATGCAGAACATCGCAGTTCTGCATTAAACAGAAGTAGCTCTGTTTTGAGATGTTTTGATTGGCCCGTATACCGGCATACGGGCCAATCAAAAATCACTAAACACAGAGCTTCATTTAATGCAGAACTTCCACATTAAACACAAGAAGCTCTGTGTGTAGCGATTTTTGATTGGCCCGTATGCTGGTATATGGGCCAATCAAAAAATAAAAGCGGAGGCTGCCCGGGATTTAAACCGGTAGGGCGGGACTCGGGATCAGGCTGCTGATCTCTGGACAGTTCCGCCCAAATAGGGACGTCTGGCAACCCTGTTTGCATTTAACGTCAACTTGAAAGAGTGTTTGCAGTCCTTTTTTTATTAATCTCATCATGTTTTTGTTTTTCTTTACGTTTTTGAGTTCCAGATTTTTGAGATGACATGTTTAAGGCCGGTACCTGAAATGAAATATAGAACATAGAAATTTACCGTATTGCTATTGAGAATTTTGTTAGTGGTTCGAAAGTTAGCACAATATTGCTATTGATTTCTGCTAGGGAACTTTACCTGTGGAATTATTTCTTCCTTCGCTTTCCTGTAAAGTCTTCTTTGCAGTCCACAATGAATCAGCTTGTGTCCCGTTTTCTTCTTCCTCTTGGGATTCGGCGGGAAAGCAAGCAGGTGTAATCCGAGCAATAAGTTTGAAGCTAGTAGGAAAGAACACGTGAGAACACTCGTTGACAATCACCTTCACAAGTTTTTGTTCGTTGAATCTTGAATGCGCCATAGTATGTCACTCAAAACTTCAAAAGTATTTTATCATTGTCACGACCTTCTATTGCTTTGCGCTCACTCAATGCTTTGCGATCTTGTATGTGAAAGTTCTCGCGCCATTCTTTGTCTTAGTTTGTAAGGATGTCTCCTTCTTGAGAGTCGAGACGATGATATGTTTTGGTTTCCGTGATGCTTCTTGGGCTTCATTGGGCCCCCTTGAGCTTCATAAGCCCTGGAGTGATGTACCGGCTGCATCCCCCTCTCCTCAGGCCTGGCATGCAGGGATCCCACAGTCCCAGACCCAATGCTTTAAGGGCTTCAGTGCACATTCATATTTGCTGTCTACAATAACACTGCTTGTTAGGTGCTGACATTGGAATATGTTGCTGTTACACCCAGCTTCCACTAGGCTGTCAGTCTTACAGATGATTAAGCTGCCATCCCACACCTAAGGAAGGGTAAAATGGCATTGGTCACTCACTCACTCACTCACTCACTCACTCACTCACTCACTCACTCACTCACTCACTCACTCACTCACTCACTCACCTTCCTACTTGGCTCCTCCAGGGCCAAAACTGCAAATCAAACTCAGATCATCCATGTCTCTGTAGCATGGAACCAGCTCAAGAAATCCTTCCTTTCAATCTATGACATAGAGCTGATTTACCACTTACTTAGTTACTTATGACATACAGGCAACTGAGCAAGTGACCCATCAACACCCTGCATCAGAGTAACAGTCACTGAATGCTCTGTGATTTCTTCATTAAATGCTTCATGCTCTGCTCTCGTTACCTGACCATTGAACAGTGCACTCTTTGTATTGTGTGTAACACATTTCAATTCCTAGTCTTTGAACTGGCATACTGCACACCATTATGTGACCCAATGTCACGTGGAATACCTTGTCTCAAGAATAATGCTTTAGGTACATTACTGGCATCTCCATTTATAGTTTGGCTTCAGAACTTCCGGGAACTTTGAATAACAGTCAAAACAAATGAAATATATCTTTGCTTAATAAGTAAATAAATCTGCCTCAGTCTTACCCGATGGCCTTCCTGGAAAAGAGAAGATAATATGATGACTGAGCTACTGATAACTATTGGTGCAATTGAACTATTTGGAATTGCAGGTGTAACATCCCTAAAATGGATGTGTAATACCATTGCATTGTCTATGGCCATAGGTATAACACCACTGACCTACGACTGTAACTGTAATATCAGTGAGACACTAATAACTCTCGGTGTAAGCAGTATCAGTGGTGCAACAGTCAGCACACTCATCTTTGGTACAGAAGGCTATGGGTTCTACTCCCACACCAGGTAGATCAATTGCTAACACTGTAGTGCAGCATAAGGTGGTGGTGGGGAGCTGCACTCCCGAGTGAGCCATCCTTTGAATGAGACATTAAACGAAGGTCCCATTTACTTGAGTTGGTGGTAGTTCAAATGGATGCAAAAGATCCCATGGCTCCTATCAAAAAGAGTAGGGGAATTTCTTCAATGTTCTGGACAAAAATTTCCCCTAATAATATAAATACCACCCCGGGCCTTCCCTGAAAAAAGGCTACTAGCTTAGTGGGACTAACTCAGTCCAAAAAAATAAATAAATAAATAACACCACTGAACCACAATTGACTCTAGGTGTAATACCACTGAGCCACAAATGAGTCTAGGTGTAATACCACTGAGCCACAATTGACTCTAGGTGCAATACCACTGAGCCACAATTGACTCTAGGTGTAATACCACTGAGCCACAAATGAGTCTAGGTGTAACACCACTGACAGACCCATGACAATAGGCATAATACCACTGAATTAAGAATGTGGGTGTACTTCCAGTGAAATACGCATGACTGTAGCTGTAACACCACTTCACTATCTATGACTGTAGGTCTAACACCACTGAGATGCCTATAACTGTAGGTGTTACGACCTCTGTGTTATGTAAGACAGCAGATGTTACTCATCCACCTACAACTGCAGGTGTAATACTGCTGTGCTACTTATGACTGTAGGTTCACATGTCTGTACTAGCTATGGAACACTAATTCTGGTCCTTATAAGCCTAGCTGTGCAACCCAAATGTGACCCACAAACTTGATTCATATAGGGGGTGATTTACTGACTGCCTCTGTCTTTCAGAGACATAGGTGCCAGACCAGGGGAAAATTTCCCATTACCCATCTATTGGTCCAAGTTGCACTAATATACGGTGAGGGAGGAACTCTGCTTCATACGGATGGGAAGCCTGTTCCAGAGAATGGGAATTCCATGAAAAACATAACTAACATGTCCCATTTATGTAGCGAGCAAAATGTCAAGCTTTTGATCTAGCAGTTCTGATGCTGTTTGTTTTGTGGATGTACAAAAGGTTTATCAAAACAGGTTCCAGGGATGCCTTGTATGCCAGGCAAAAATCACCTCTCAAATGTCTGTATGATACTGAGTAAATAAATAGGACCTTGAAGTGGTCAGGGTAGGGCATTCTGTTTACTCCCTGTATTACCTTTTAAAGAACCTCTGTGGTTGTTCCAGTTGCTACAGGTGTCTCTTCAGGTACATATCAGAGCAACATAGAATGATATTCTTTCTACCTCGGACACCTGCTGGTCAAAGGCCAGGTTACTATCTACATGTGTTCCCAGATCCCTGATTAGTGATTCAGCTTTTAGGGGTGTTTTACTGATGACATAGTTACCTGAGAGTGGTCAATTTCACAGAAGGTACTATAACTCATTTCTTGGTATTGAGATTTAAGCTTGAGGTTATTTCTTGGGGTATGGTTAGTAGGTGAGAAAGTGGTAAAGTTAGAACAGAATTTGTTCATTAACAGATTCATTATATTGCCAGCCACGGTGAATGTGGTACCATTAACCCCAGTTCAGCACATTAGTGTGTGCTGCCCTTGAGGTTTCTGACACAGCTGAAGAAGGCCTTATGGTTATCCTCCATCTTAACTTTAAAGTTGTCTTTATTTGACCTAATTAGCCCTCTTAGTTGCATATTTAGTTTGATGAAAGAGTTTTTATCTTTATGGGGATTACCATTCCTGATTTTTGTCATATTTTTTTTCTTTTGTTGTATATCCTGTTTAATTTTGGATGCCTCCAGGGCAGTTTGTTTCTGGGGTTAGTTCTGGGCTTGTTTCTGGTGGGTAGAACAGCCTCTATGCAGCCATTGATATGGTTTTACAGAGTTTCTGACAGCAATTCAGCGTAGGCTGCTGTGTTCTTTGGGGTTTGGAGGAGCACTGAATTTTGAGATACCATCACGTAATAAAAACTAATTTGTCTTGGAATAGTTCCTAATCATTACTGCTTTATTAGGGTTATGGAGATTAACTTGATTTTGAAGGAGAGATCTTTATGGTCAGACATTTCCAGGAGGATAAGATATTGGGGGGTGCAGTATTCTCCCATGGTGGTAAGCATGAGGTCCAGTATGTTGGAGCCTCTAGTGGGTGTATTCACTACTTTGTCAAGGGTGTTTATACTTAAGCAGTCCAGGAATCTCTAAGTCTGTATGAGGCTGTGTGGGATTCCCAGACTACAATGTCTCCCATAAGTAGGTTGTTAGGTTGGATGGTAAGTATCTCCAATAGGTTCAAGTATGCATTGTGAGCTTTTAGGATATGGAGGGTGGCCTATAGCTGACTAGGATATGGCACAGGATTTATGGTGATCTGCCTGCGGAGGTACTCCAGTGTGTCATCCTGTCTGGCCAACTTAGAGTTATGTTTCTTATTGCTGTATATTGAGACATCACCTTTAGCCCTTCTCTGTGCAGCTACTTATCTAAAGTGTGGAAGGGACTAAAACCTTGCACTGCTGGGGTACTCTCTGCCGATTTAAACCATGTCTTGGTAACTGCACAGATGTCTAGGGCTCAGAAGGAGTGAATATTTTTATTTAGGCTGCTGGCATTGAGCAGTAACACCTTGAGGCTTAGTTGAGTTTATTTTGGTATGTCAGTAGCCATTATTTGAAAGCCTAGAGAGGACAGTTGGAAATCATCCTTGAGAAAGCAATGTGGTCTGTTAACCATATCCTCCCAAGCTGAGAAATATTTGATCCCCTTGGCATGCCACCAGAAATATAACCAAATGTTATAATCAATCATCTTTTGGTTGTATTACAACATCATCTATGGTGATGGTAATATGCTGATCAATACAAACCAAAAAGCCAGACACCTGTGGTGAACGAAGTCAAGAGCAAAATGAAGCAAAGCAGCCAATAAACAAGTCAAGACTTTTGAAATGCCCAAATTTTATTGTGCAAATCTTTCCGGTCAATACCCTTCTTCAGTGCACATAAAAACAAGCATCCAACGTACTGAATCTATAATGCACCTATAAAATCATCTCATTTGTTTTCTTACTAAAACAGGTTTTATAGTAACCGCAGTATTAATTAAAGGGAAGGAATCAGCCTGGAAATGCAAGATCCAATTAGATTCCCTTAATTCCAGCACATTGTTACTATTCCCTCCTCTGCTGTTTTTATACACTAGCTCTATTGCTCTAAACCTAAAATCATGACACTATAGATAGAAGACATGGAACATTCCCCTGCTATAATTGTGTTTGCTGTAAACTTATACTTAGTGATAATGTTTTTATACATCCACGAACTGGGCAAGAATATGTCTCTACTTGTTTTGCCACATGTAATACTATCAATATAGTATATCTTGCTATGTGTAATAATTGTTCTTCCTTCTATGTAGGTAAATATTGTGGTAAATGATAGGAATGAATAACAGAACATCGCTCAGATATACATGGTAGCAATGCCTTAGCAAAGCGTGTTGCTGAACATGACAACAGTCATGACCTGATGCCCATCTAGTTGCTCTTAGCTTGTTGGCACCCAAGGTACTTGGTCTACACTTGCTGTTTTAAAGGGTACAGTTTTACACACTGTTCTATAGAGAAAATTTGCTTTGTAGGTGTTTACTACTCTACAGGGCACTGCTGACCGCTGTTGTTTGGTAAGCACCTCTAGGTATTTTAGGCCTGAGTTACGACTCCAGGTGCAAAGCTACTGTGCTATCTATGACTACAGGTGTAATACCACTGAGGTATTAGTATCAGTGAGGTATCTATGCCTGCATGTATAAGACTCCTGATCTATGACCATGGGTGTTAATATCTGTGCTTGCAGGTATAATATCACTAAGTTATCTATGACTGCGGGTGCAGTACCATTAATTATTTCTGTAGGTGTAATATCACTGAGGGTACGACTGTAGGTAAAACACCACTGAGGAACCCAGAAGTGTGGATAAAATGCCACCAAAATATGACTGCAGATGTAATAATGATGACTGTAGATGCAACACCACTGACTAAAAATACAGGTGTAATAATGATGACTGTAGATGTAATACTGCTGAGCTACAACTAGATTTAATAATGATAACTGAAAGTATAACACCACTGAGCTAGGATGGAATATGTAATATTAATGACTGTAAATGTAATAATGATGATTGTAGATATAACACCATTGAGCTATGACTGTAGATGTAATAATGATGACTACAGATATAATAATGATAACTGTAAATATAATACCACTGAGGTATAACTATAGACATAATAATGATGACTACTGATGTAATATCACAAAGTTATAACAGTAAATGTAATAATTTTGACTATAGGTGCAATACCACTGAGTTATGATTGTAGATATAATAGTAATGAAAGTGGATGTAACACCACTAAGTTGGGGGGAGGGTTGGCATAGTAGTTAAAATCTTAACCTCTCAATCAGAAGGTACTAGGTTTGATTCTAACAGAAGGTACTAGGTTTGATTCTAACTTCTGGTGATTGGCTAGGCTTTCAATAGTCTGAAAACTGATAGCCTAGTATTTACCTGTGAACCCATGAGTGCATATGGCTGTTCCTTTCACTGCCATTTATGCCAGTATACCTAAATCACTACCTGCAACATGTACACTAGTGTTTTGTACCAGAAAAAAATGATACATTACTGTAGATATTTTTAAAGAAAGCACAGGCTTCTGACTCAATGTGCTGATGGAGTGCAAGGAATGCCCTCATTTACTCAAGAGCCATTACAAGTAAGAAGCAAGTGATGTTAATTAGATAATGGCCCTGTGCCAGTTAATACTGGCATGACCTACTATTCCCCTGGCTGGCAGCCATGCAGCCCTCTCTGTAACACTTTTTTTATTAGGATATGAATGGGAGAGAGAAAACCATTATGAATTCACAAGTGTCATTACACTTCTTGAGTACGAATTGAAGGCATAATTAAGTGGACGATTTTTATGAAATAAGGGTTCTTTGTGAATTGCTGCGAATTCCACTTTACATCACTGATCTGATGATCATCGCTTCATGACATAGCGTGATCAGGCAAACTAATAAATATCCTTTCTTTGACATGACTGCTAGGGGAAAAAACATTCAGATGATGAAATAAACATAAAACTAGCTGCTGTTTTAATGATTCAGAATTTCCAATACAATCTTCCCCTTGTACACTCACAGAGCACCACAGAAAATGTTTGTCTGATTGGTGCATCAACAAAGACTTAATTCATGCAACAAAATCCACAGTTGCAAAACAGTATAAGGGTAGAAAAGCATCTTTTTCAGAAATCTGATTTTATTCCTTTAGAGAACCCAGTGACACTACGGCACCCTTGCTAACATGAATTTGCTGTTTGCTTTTCCCTCTGCCCTGTTGCTATCTAATTAAAACATGCACTCACTCATACTCAGCATACACTTTATTTTGGCTGAGCCTTTACTTGAGCACATCCATGTGCTTTCCTACAACATGTACCTTTCTCCTTTCCCTTTATTTCTGAACTGCTTCTGCACCTCTTCAGTATTTCTTTCTGCCCCATCCCCCCTTCCCCCAGATCTGTGCCACTAAATGGTATTCGCAAGTCTGTAATGTTAGCTCGTAACTGCAATGCTACGCTCGGTTTGTAATTTGTCGTTACCTTCCCTGTGATTTATTTCTCTATCGCTTGTGGCGCAAGTCTCTTCTATAAAAACTACAACATGGTTCCAATGCGACTATCCAGTTACTGAAGATCTAGACAAAGAAACAGTCTACATGATGACACAGCTGAGGAAATATAACAATTAGAAAATGTCTGATCTGCATTTTCTGTAACCACACATAAGGAAGATGAATTATTTTTGCAGAATACTGTTTCACCAGAAGCTGTTTGTAAAGTTAATATTCATAATATTCAATTTCTTCCCTTGTTGCATAATTAATATAGAGAAGATGAGAGAGCACAAATGCAGAAGCATACGAAATAATCCAGAAAGACCCACCAAGAACTACTTCTGGAGATCCTTAACACATAAAATCGCTGGTGACCAATGGTCAGCAGTCTTATATAGTACTGTACTTTTGAAAAGGTATGCCAACATGTGAGAACAAGAAAATACAGAGTACATCTCTGAACAATTTAGTTACCTGACAAAAATAAATAAATTGTGTCCTTATAGTGCATTACTATTTATAAATGTGAAATCACTGATAAAAATTCCACAGAAAACCAAATGTTGCATCTAGGCTGGGCAGGTGTAATCTTGAAAATGCAGGTGTAACTTAGGTGTTTGCTACGATCACATATTCAGCAGTACAGGTCATATGCATCTCCTGTCTACCTTTTCTAGCCATTTAGATAATATGAAATATTGTCCCATGATCTAAAGAAGGATCCTCACTGAAGACAGTCTGTGATGGGAGTAAGAAGGTCAAAGGTAGGCAAGGAGTGCTAAGACACGCTACGTGACATCATGCCACTCATCTGTGACTTCCTCCCACCATCTCCTCACTTAGTGACAGTGAGGTCCCTTCATGTTCATTGGACTGTAAGCAGAGGTCCATCTCAAGGAATGCAGAGAGTACACATGTATGTGCATGTGTATGGATGTACTTACCCACATAACATATTTACATATGTGTTACATGTACTTTTCTTTACCAGTATGGAGCTTCTTTTTATACACTACAGAGCTAATGTAAATAATGCATGCAGTACAATCAATGGAAGTTGTAACACATCTAGGAACTTTTCCACGCAATATGACCTTTTTAGGGAATGCTTTAAAACTGCAGAAAATAGACAAATACAATTGTTCTGTAGAGCAGCTTCAAACGCTACAACCACTACTGCTTGTAACAAAAGAAAAGTACAGTTTTGTACCTACCATAAATGTAGATGTCCGATAGGTATGCATCTGCAGTCCTAACATATGGGTTGTCCTGCCTCAGGCAGCCCTTCGGTCGGCCGGATTCCAAAGTCTGGGTCTGGCCTCGGCTGATGTCGCACTTCACCCGACGTCATAGCTGCTGTTTATTGGGTATAAAGGCATCAGCCGACGCCATTTTCCTCAGTGTTTCTTGCCCCAGATGCCAGGTGCCCTCTAGTAAGGCTAAATTTGGATAAATGCAATAATTCCAAACAGTGGAGAGCAAACAATATAAACAAATATAGATATATATCTACATATATACAAACAAATACACCATAACAGATTCCCCCAGCTAGCTAAAAGATGGGTAAATACCCTAGGAGTACCACAGAGGGGAAGGAGGGTGGGTAATCCTGACTGCAGATGCATACCTATCGGACATCTACATTTATGGTAGGTACAAAACTGTACTATGTCCTTCAAGGATGCATCTGCAGTCCTAACATATGGGTAGAATACCATAGCCAAACTGGGGAGGAGGTACTAAGATAAAGATGGTGTAGTTAAGATCCCTTGCAAAACAGCAGTTGCAAAACCTGCTCGGGATCTAGAGTATAAAGGAAGATTGTAATGCTTGGCAAATGTATGCACGGAGCTCCAGGTAGCAGCTTCTAAAATGTCTTTGGTAGCCACTCCTCGTAGGAAAGCTGTAGTGGTGGCTGTAGCTCTTGTGGAATGAGGTCTGATATTATCAGGAGTTGTCTTTCCATGAAAAGAGTAACAAAAACGAATGCAATTTCCTATCCATTTTGAGATTGTCTGTTTTGAAATTGCTTTTCCTTGCATTCCTGTTGCATATGCTACCAAAAGCTGGTCAGTTTTTCTGCTGGTCTTAGTTCTGTCCAGATAGTAGCGTAATTGTCTGTGCACATCCAAGGTATGTAGCAGTCTTTCCCCCCTGTTCTGTGGGTTGGGGAAGAATGTAGGTAAATGAATCGCTTGGTTCAATGATACTCTGGAGACCACTTTTGGCATAAAGGTAGGGTTGGTTCTCAGAGAGACTCTGTCCTGATGGAAGATAAGGAAGGGCTGTACTGCCATTAATGCCTGTAATTCAGAAACCCTTCTTGCTGAAGTGATTGCTAGTAGGAAAGCAGTTTTCCAAGACAGGAATTGTAATTCTGCTGTTGCTGCTGGTTCAAAAGGGGGAAGAGTTAACTTTTCCAGCACAAAGTTGAGATCCCAAGTAGGTAAAGGTGGTTTTCTTGGAGGCTTTACATTTTTGATTCCTCTCAAGAACTGCCTGAGTAGAGGATGAGAGAAAACAGGAGGATTCAAGTTGTATTCTGCTGAAATTGCTGATGCATGAATCTTAATGGAAGAGTAAGACAGGCCATTATGGAACAGCTCTGCTAAGTATTCCAGGATGTGTGCTATGTTTGCCACAGAGACATGTTCTCCCTTTGCTGCACTCCAAATGAGGTATCTTTTCCACTTGGCTGAATAAGTCTTCCTTGTGGAGGGTCTGCGTGCCTCCAGGATAATGTCCTTAACCCTCTGAGATAAATCTGGGTTATTTTGGTTTATACAATATTCCAAGCAGCTAGCTGCAGTGTTTTCAAGTTTGGATGTAGGATCTTGTAGTTGTCCTGTGTTAGTAGTAAGGGACATAGAGGTAGATGCCATGCGTGTGTCCGAGACATGCTTCTCAGTAGTGGGTACCAATGTTGCCTCGGCCAGTCTGGAGCTATCAGGATTACCCTTGGCTGATCCTCTGATCTTCAGTAGAACTTTGTACAGCAAGGGAAGAGGTGGAAATGCATATGCTGTCAGGTTTTTCCAGCTGAAGGAAAGTGAGTCCACCCTCCAAGCAAGTGGGTGGTATGTTCTTGTGCAGAATTTTTTCAATTGGTGATTGTGTGGGGAGGCAAACAGGTCTATCTGTGGTAGTCCCCATTTCTCTGTTATGGCTTTGAAAATATCTGGATGCAGCATCCATTCGTGAGCATCCGTGGTAGTTCTGCTTAAGGTGTCTGCTAGAGAATTTTCTTTTCCTGGTACAAATCTGGCCTGAAGTTGAATGTTGAGGTTCAGGGCCACATTCCACAGGTCCATTGCCATCCGGCATAGAGGATATGAATGTGTACCTCCTTGTTTGTTGATGTACCACATGACTGTGGTGTTGTCCGTCCTTATCAGCAGATGACCCTGTTGAAGGAGTGGTCTGAATGCCTGGATTGCATATTTCACTGCCAGCATCTCCTTTAGATTTATGTGTAGATTCAGCTGGTCTTGGGTCCATAGGCCTTGTATACACTTGTCCACCATGTGAGCCCCCCATCCTAGGTCTGATGCATCCGTGGTGATGGTCTGGCTTGGCTGTGGTTTGTGGAAAGGCAAGCCTCTGTTCAACTGGCAGGCCTGAGCCCACCACAGGAATTCTTGCTTCAGGCATGGAATTATTGGAATCTGGTTTTCTAGACTGTGCTGGTGTTGAGACCATACATTCCTTAGGTACCATTGTAACTTTCTCATATGTAGCCTGGCATGTGGAATCAATATTATGCAGGATGCCATGTAACCCAGGGCTTACAGGACTTTCCTTGCAGTAAGCTGCGTTTGTTTTGTTAATGACATGAAATAGCCTGGTAGTTGCTTTTGTTTTTCTTCTGTGAGAAAGGCCATCTGAGTTGATGTGTCCAGATCTGCCCCCAAGAATGTTATCCTTTGGGAAGGTACTAGTCTTGACTTCTGCATGTTGACTGTGTATCCCAAGGCTTGCAACAGTTGTATGACATTTTCCAAATCTTTTGTTAATTGTGCCTTGTTGTCTGCTTGTAATAGGCAGTCATCCAGGTATGGGTAAATTTGAATTCCCTGGAGCCTGCAATGAGAAATTACTGATGCCAGGCATTTCGTGAATACTCTGGGCGCAGTAGATAAGCCAAAGGGCAATGCTGAGAATTGATAATGCTCTGATCCTGCAAGAAATCTGAGGTATCTTCTGCAATCTGGTCATATAGGGACGTGCAGGTATGCCTCCTTGAGATCTAGAGTCACCAGCCAAGACTCCTTGCCCAGCATGGGAAGAAGCTGCTGGAGGGTCAGCATTTTGAATTTTGGAACAATGAGGTATGTGTTCAGTGCGGACAAGTCGAGAATAGGTCTCCATTGATTTTCTTTTCTTGGTACCAGGAAAAGCCTGGAGTAAAAACCTTGGCCTTGTTCCATAGGTGGCACCTTTTCTATAGCTCTTATTTTTAGTAAGTTGTTGATTTGTTTTAGAGCATCTGTTTTTTGGCTTGGTGGTAGGTTTGGCATTCCCCTCTTTTTTGGTAGAGTGTGGAAGTGAAACCTGTAGCCCTTGTCTATTGTTTGCAAAGTCCATTTGTCTCCTGTAATGTAATGCCAGTTGTCTGAAAATAAGGCTAGCTTTCCGCCCAAGGGAGCTTCCAGTTGTTCCCTAGTAGGCGGTATCAGAGCCAAGTCATTGTGTCTGTCCAGTGGAAGTGGTTGCAGTTGAATCTGTGGCGGTACTTCTCTGATTGGTAGGTTGCCACTGACGTCCCCTGTAGGCACCCCTAGATTGATTTCTGCCTCTTGGGCATCTATTTCTGCCTCTCTGTGCTCTGGAGTTGTCTGGAAAGGACCAATTCTTCGAAGGCCAATTTCTGCTAAACGTCAGAGGTTGGACCTGTAAGAAATCCTTGACTGTTTGGACAGATTTTGCTTTTTCTTCCACCTTCTTCAGAACCTCCTGTGCAGGGGAGCCAAACAAACTTTGTTTCTCCATGGGAGCATCTAGGAATTTTGATTTAACATGATCTGGTAAGGACTGTTCTTTTAACCATGCATGTCTTCGAATCACTGTTCCAGTCATAGCTGATCTAAAGGAAGCCTCCAGTGCATCATAGCCACATTTTAAGAAATGGTTACTGACCTGCTGAGAGTTATGTACCAAATCCTGAAGAGACTTGCGGTCTATAGGTTCAGGATAGGACAGTTTTTTATTTAGCTGGTCTAACAAAAATTCCTGATATTGAATCATGTGAAATTGACAGTTTAAGGCCCTAGCCGAAAGAGCAGCAGAAGTATAAACCTTTTTACCCCATCTCTCTAATGCTCTAGATTCCCTATCAGAGGGAAGAGGGTTTTTGGCAGAAGCAGCTACCACACCTTTTGGGCCCTGTGAAATGGTTTCTGGATCTGCAACAGGAGCCTTATACAAATGGTAGTGTGTGTCCGGGACCCTGTAATATCTGTCAGGCATGGCAGGGGCTGGAGGAAGAGAATCAGGAGCAGTACAGGCATCATTAAATGCATCGTCAACTACTGTTAGTACTGGAGGAATGGCTAAAGGCCTATGCTGTGGTAAGTGTAAGAAAGTCCTTAGCCTTTTCCTTGAATCTGAAAAATCCTGGCCCTGCCACTGGAAATGCTCCCTCATAGCATGTAAGGTTTCCCCAAAAGAAAATTCCTCAGGAGGAGAAGCAGAAGGAATGGAGTCTTCTGCATCAGAATCCTCATAAGGAGAATATGGGCCTTCCTGAGGGTCTGTAATGTCTGAGTCCTCCGAGGAATAGTCTGTAGAGACAGGTTCCGGGGATTCAGTCCTAGGCCTCTTATCTGAAGGGGGCTGAGAGGCCCTGTCTGGGTGAGGTTGTGATCCTCTGATCAAAGAAATGAGATCCTCAGCCAGGCTGAGTATTTGTGAACTAGAGGTAGGCCTATGTGGGGTAGTTTTAGCAGGTAAGGCCTTAGAAGATTTAGCTGCTTTAGCCCTGGCAAAAGCCTTGATGGACATAGAAGCAGGGGGTCTAGCAGCCCCACGTGCAGGGGTAGATATGTCTAAAGGAATAGTATCCGACAAATCCTGGGAGCCTGCTTCTGTAGCAGTAATATCAGTAGCAGATTCGACCATTGTCTGTGAGGCCTCGGCTATAGGAGGCATGCTTTCGGCCGAAGGAAGAACCGAGGACTCGGTTTCAGCCGAAACCAAGACACTTTTGGTTGGCCTAACCGCGGTTTCAACCGAAACTGCGGACCGCGAGTGTCGGTCCTTTTCCTTGCGCTTTTTAGCTATTTGTGTAGTCGGAGTCTCCGACGGCATTTTGTAAGCAAAAGCGGGACCAAAAAACTCCTCTGCAAACTCCGACCGACGTTTAAGCGTTCGTCGGTTGAAGGAAGCACAGGCTAGACAAGCTGATACGTCGTGGTCTGGGCCTAAGCAAGGAAGGCAGTAAGAGTGGAAATCCTTATGAGGTATTTGTTTCCCACAAGTTAAATAATTATTTACTTTTTCTGACATCGGCTGAGGCAAGAAAGAGTCCCCAACAGGGTACTTAGCTTTTTAGAAGTCTTCGGTAGTAGAAATCTCTGGATCTGACCGACCGGCACTTGCGAACAGCTTCTGCTTCGGGCACCATGCGGCAAGAAAGACGGAGGAAAATGGCGTCAGCTGATGCCTTTATACCCAATAAACAGCAGCTATGACATCGGGTGAAGTGCGACATCAGCCGAGGCCAGACCCAGACTTTGGAATCTGGCCGACCGAAGGGCTGCCTGAGGCAGGACAACCCATATGTTAGGACTGCAGATGCATCCTTGAAGGACATCTTGGGGCTAGTTAAACTGAAAACAAAACTAGTGAAGTGGGTTGAATTGGTAAGGAAGTTAATATAGTTAATCAAGCTAACTCCCCCGTTCTGGTTTTGTCATGTATAAGCAATGGGCTCTCCGTTATCTGTAGCACTATATTGTGAAAGGCTCGCTGACATACCTCGTCTGGTAGGCTGATATCCAACTCATGTTCAGCCTGCCCAACCAGGATCTGTAGAAAGTATTCACTGCATGCTGCAAGCACTGCCCGGTGTGCTCGAAACTCTTTCCCTTCCACAATGACAGTCACATCACAGAGGATATCCTGCTTCCGCTGGTCGTTGAGGCACAAGAGGACATTGGTACAATGAACTGTCGACTCATACACGTACATGGGGGATTCAGTCTTCTCATCCACAGACATTCCGTTTGTGCCCTGGAAAAGAGAAAGAGGTATCAGACCCCTGTGCACTACAACAAGGAACAGTGTTAACATAATATACCCTCAAGCATGCTCGGGACAGCAGGTACTTTAGAAATGATCAGTAATTCAAGCACAATACTTTGCACACAGCATGGAATATGTCAGATGAATAGTCCGTCACTATACAGCCAGCATGTGAACAGCCAAAATACCTATTCCATGTGTCTCTCTCTATCTCCATTATTATGGAGGTTGCACTAACAGCATCCTTTTGTTTTGTTTAAGATTAAATAATAACTGTAAAGACAATTTCTTTGAAGCTAATGTGTCATGAACTTAACATAAAAGTTCCCTTACATTAAATATACAGACATACAACTCTGTTGGCTCATGTCCTTAAGCTACAGTACTTAGCTGAGTTTATTTGTAAACATTTCTCAGAAACATAACTCCTACAGGCCAAAATATGTATCTAACTGTCTACAATAACATCTATAACATTGCTCTGTACACAATTCACTCAGAAATGGCTGCTCATTTAAAAATAATATCTTTATGGTTGTAGAGGGCAACACCTTATAACTCTATGCATGCACTTTTTAAATTTGTACAGGTGGCAACACTGAAATACACACACATATATATATATATATATATATATATATATATATATATATATATATATATATGTGTGTGTGTGTGTGTGTGTGTGTGTGTGAGGTGGCAGTGCTAATATGATATGGTAACAGCAAAACTAAAATGTACTTAATATGACAACCCAAAGAAAGGATTGTTCTTCAAAACATTCACTACATATGTTGCAAGACCAAAGGCAAAGAGAAACACTGTAGTCCTTTCTGTCATGAGACAAACAACCTTAAGATTAAATAATAACTGTAAAGACAATTTCTTTGAAGCTAATGTGTCATGAACTTAGTTTCTCTTAACTGTACTACAGCAGAAATTGATTCTCATTTTATCAAGTGCTATCGTGGATTGGGGGAGCAATCCTTTATATGCTAATTGGACTGACCCCTTTTACTCTGATATAAAGTGATCTCAGAGTCAGAAACTGCAAATAACTTGGGGTGTGAGGATGTAGTTCTCCACGTGGGAGTGCAGGGGTCTTGTTCTCCTGCAAACACAGCTCCTGAGCAGTAAAATGACTTGCTTGGTTGTGAAACAGCAAACAAAGGGATTGCATGAGAGTGCTGAGTGCTGTTTTGGGGTCTTTCTCCTCTCCGCAGTGTTGTACAACCACAGACTTGGTATATATAACTTCAGGGGTATAAGGGAAGGTTTGACACCCTGCAAAACTACTGGTTTTGATTTTTTTTTTCATTTGGTTGCATGCTAATGGCAGGTTTAGAAGTAGTGAAACTGAGCATCTGTGGTGTGAATGTCAGTGTTTTGAGGTTTCATAGAAGAAGAGCCAAACCACTGATTTTATTATTTTTCTAGCCTTTCCACTTCTTCTTCTTTTGGCTTTTCCCGGTTAGGGGTCACCACAGCGGATCACCTGTCCGCTCATGACTGGCAGTGGAGTTTTTATGGTGTTGAGTCACCAGCCCGGCGCCCAACCTTCCACAAAAGACACACACACACACACACACACACACACACACACACACACACACACACACACACACACACACACACACCTAAGGCCAATTTAGAGTGTCCAATCCACCTACAGCATGTCTTTGGGATGTGGAAGGTAACCGGAGCACCCGGAGGAAACCCACGCGACCACAGGGAGGACATGCTTTCTAGCCTTTCCACTACATTGCTATAAAGTCAAGATGTGGTATGTCAACTTGCTGGCTTTCCAATGAGTCGGTCTTGTCAACAGCTTCAACTCTATGATCCTGTGCTTGATGAGCCGACTGAAAAAATAATAGACTGAAGCATTTAGTAAAATATAAATTAAAGAAGAATTACAGTGAGTCAATACACAGAGGAAACAAACAACAAATAGTACATGAAGTATTTTAATACAGTCGTGAGAATGTAGCATAAAATGTTATACACAGCAAGTGATACAGCTCGGTCAAGTGTATATTAAAAGGTTATATTTAGTAGATATGCCAGAAGCAATGAAAGCTATAGGCTGCAATTAACAATACTAATATATACAAAACTTGCTTATCCTAAGTAACATTTCTAAAACAATTCTAATTTACTTCCACAGAAAACCGTGCATAACAAAGTATGACATTTTATGAAGCTAGCCATGCTAGAATTAAAATAAGAAACATTATGTAATGAAGAACTAAACTGATACATTCTATGTACTGGAGAAATTAACAGTAGGCATAGAAGCTCCTTACTAATACGGGCAGATAAATTGTCTCACTGTAAACTAACATGGGAGTTACAACATTTTAACTTGAAGAGCATACGGCTAAACTAATAAATCCAATGGCTAAAGTTCTGAAACTGAAAAATGTTAAATGCTTACTAAACAAAGAACATTAGCATTTAGCAAGTGTGGACGTAAAGTTTACCATGGAATGTCAAGTCAGATATGGACTGTAAAATGTCATGCTACTTGAGGGAGTACAAAACATTTAAAGACATCTCTATTTTTTTTAGTTACACTTCAAGCTTCTCTCTAAAGATGTGAAGGTCTATGTAGTGACAACTACCAGAATGTATGGCTACACTCCTGTATCTCTAGCTAGCAGTACTTCTAAGCTGCTAATTTATCAGTTACTATTGTTCAATGCAACCAAAAAAGGTGTCAATAAAGACCAATGAAGTATGTAACACCTTGTCAACTCTTTCAACAAATTATCACCTTTTGGGGGACAAATTCAAAGTTAAGATGCTGAGTGGGTAAAAATGAACACATCAGAGTACAGCATATACTGTAAGAAGGCATATCTACTCAGCTGTTCTCAACCCCTTCTCCAACGATGACAGGAGCCTACAGTTAGTAGTGGTGACCGGACTGTCACCAGAATGGAGAGACTGTGATTCTGTGGAACCAACACACACTTTGATAAATGCACATCTGTCTGATACTGCGCTTTGGAATTAATCAGAAGATACAACAGCAGATGGCAGGCTCAGGCAACAAGAAGCTTTAACTATACACCCATCTACAGTGTCAGTTAGTGTGTGCCAGCCTCTGTTAATCTGAATGACGTACTGTAAACTAGGAAAGGAAATCCATGGGGATTAGAAGTACTCCAAACATTCTGAGATGAAAGATAAAAAATAGGGACCAGGAGACAGGATGCAGGGACAGCGCTAACAATAAACATTAAAGAATCTTTGAGACACAGCTATACAAGTGAGGTATTCTGAAAAATGTTGGATCACAATGAAAGAAAAAGTTGTGATCATGGAATGCAGATGAGGAAATCAAGCCTTACTTTGTGAATGTGAATATACGATGTAGCAATTATAAAATAAAAACAATTATTTTTGTTTTGCTCCCTGTATGATATATATCTGAACACAAGCTTGTGTATCCAAATATTTTGACTTGAAACTGCAAGGTATTTAATATCTTTGCAAAATAAATAATAATAAATCCCAAAGCCTTAGTCTTGATCTAACCACATGGTTAAAATGATAAGAATCAAATGAATAGATTATTAAAGCCCAAGAAGACTATTTAAATGAGTTAACAAAAATAATTTCTTCTTCTTCTTCTTTCGGCTTTTCCCGGTTAGGGGTCGCCACAGCGGATTATCTGTCCGCTCATGATTGGCAGTGGAGTTTTACGGTGTCGAGTTGCCAGCCCGTTGCCCAACCTTCCACAAAAGGCCCACACTCACACCTAGGGCCAATTTAGAGTGTCCAATCCACCTACTGCATGTCTTTGGAATGTGGGAGGAAACTGGAGCACCCAGAGGAAACCCACGTGACCACAGGGAAGACATGCAGACTCCGCACAGAAGGCACCCCAGCTGAGAATCGAACCGGAGAACCTCTTGCAGAGAGGCAGCAACGCTAACCGCTGCACCACTGTGGCTGCCCAGTTAACAAAAATAACTAAATAGCTGAAATTCAGTAGTGTAGCTAGTGTGGGGTGAAGAGGGCATGAATGTAAATTAATACATTTTCTGAAGTAAAAGGACTCTACAACTCTACTTGTTACTATTTATTATGTTTATTTCACCACCTTTTCTCCAAAAGCCACCAGGTTCAGGAGGGCTTAACACGGACAGACCTAAAATGTGAGTCAAAATCAGGGACAATTGAGAGATATACCAAGTACAAAGTACTAGGTGACATGATTGGCAGATGCCGATGAGTCTCCAATACAGTGCATTTGCCGATACTGCATCTGTGGTCAGAAATGGCACACTTAGTTCTCTGTGTGTGACATAAACTGTAGCAAGCAGTTTGCTACAGTTTAAAAGGAAAAGAAGTTTTTTTAGAACTGAAGGGCTTTAGTGCTCCACACATGACATAAAGTCTAGTAGCTGCTTGCCACAAATTTAGTAAGCAGTTTACTATAATTTAAAAGGAAATACATTTTTTTAAAGAACTGACGTACTTACTGCTCCGTATGTGGCATAAACTATAATAGCTGCTTAGGAAAGAACATTTTTGTAGAATCAAAGCTCGTTACCACTCCATGTGTTTTATAAACTGTAGCAATTGCTTGCTACAAGTGTACAAGTAATGAACGCAATGTGCTTAAGTCCGTATAGGTTGTTCTTTAACTTGAACAACGTTATTGATACTATGGTACTACTGTTACCACTTTCTATAATATGCTAGATTGCACAGTCCAGCACTGGAATGGTGTCAGTAATGCTGAGGCCATGTGAGGATTCATGATTACACCCAATCTGTGCAAAATTCTAGAAGGGGTGATAGATCTTATGTCACACCTTATGTCTAATGATAGCTGTACAGCAGCAATGACTTATATCAGCACACGCAGTATGAACATAAGAGTAGAACAGTGTTCTACAATGTCATGTAACACCTGCATGATTCTGCTACAGACTTCATTCAGTACAACACTGTCTATTGTCACCTACTTAGCACTGCAAATCATCACACCAGCTGTACAAAACAACAAGATGAAAGTATTGTAGAAGATGGTAAGCACCAAGTCATAGTAAGATAACACTGACTGCCACTGTGTCAGTCTCACAAATGGAATGCAGCTAGGGGATGGCAACATTAAATAGGCTCTGAAACAGACACACCACAATCATGAGACAACTAACTGTATATAAGCAAGGTGGTTTACTGCCTCAGAGTCACCATAACACAATAAAATGTAATCCAAGTAGTTGTCTTGAAGATGTGGGGTTCATAATCCACCTAGAAGCACTACACTTGTAAGAAAAATGTGAAACACCTCATATAAAGCATTTCTACAAACTCCAGTATAACCTCAACTAACAAGTAAAGGCGGGAAGGAAGGAATACTGATTTGCTATATACTTCCTATGTGGACAGCGGCTGTCAAAGATGCAGGCAGGGCACTTTATAAAATATTATAAGGCTGGTAAAAATGGCATAGTTCATAAAGCGTACATAACCGTTAAACCCCAAAGCCGTACACATCTGCCCTTATAGAAGGGGAGCTGTGGAAGACTACGTCTGAGAAGTAAATTGCATGGAGAAGTAAAAGAAAGTAATCAGATAGCAAATAACTGTCACATATATTTGGACATTTTCCTATCGACTAGATTCAACATTGCAGTATAAGGGCCTGGATCCACATAGCAAACACCAGGAAACAGGTGCAGAATCTACTCTGTTCAAGAAAGAAATCGGAAAAGAACAAAGAAGAGCAGCAACAGCTCAAAATGCAGGGCCCTATTTATACGTAAAGGGCCGTAAAGGCAGAATAAATGGAACGTCGAAGCAAGCAAAGAAAGAACATACCTGACACAGCATATTCTGGTAAAGGACCAATTCAACATCAGTCATCCCAGGAAATTAAGGCTATGAGCTGCTAACAACTTAGCCTTTTCTATGACTTAATCAAATGGTGCTCCTAGGCTGAGTTTGAAAATGGTCCACATGGATCAGTGTTCTGCTCCAGTTAGCAAATACAAATAAACAGGCCACTGTAATCAGAAACAGATTTTCTTCCATCTTTCCTTGGTGCTCTGTCCAGTACTAAAGTCATGGTAGTCCAAGTAATTATTAATATTTAAACATGTGCCATACCCCAAAATAACCTGATTGAAACATCCATACTGAAGTGAGTTTGTTCCTCTTATCTCCTTCAGAGAAAGCACTCGCTATCCCTAGCAAATGGCATTTTTTCAACCAGCCCTCTCCTTCATTCATGTGCTGTCCATTCTCTTAAACAAGTACTCAGCACTGCTGTCTACTTTCAGAATTTCAGGACATAGCACCAATAACCTGTTTTCCTGAAACTAGAGCCATAGCTGTTCTATAACACAGCTGTGAATCACATAGGCTCAATAGTCTTACAACTTAAGTGAGAAGCAAAGAAGGACAGCTACAAATACCTTTCTATGTGGGTTTTTCCTTGGTCAGAAAATTATTAAAATGGGACAGTCAAGAAGATGTTAGAGGCAGGCAAACAAACTTCTGAGGAAAAGTATCGCAAGATTTTGAGCAAACATACCAAGTGTGCACTGAGAAGCTGAACAGCTCACACACACACACACACACACACACACACACACACACACACACACACACACACACACACACACACACCACACACACGCCAAAACAGCCATGCTTTATTTATGAGTAACTGTGGGAAAAAGTAAAGTTTTGTTTATGATGTAGTTGTCAATTAAAGAAACATGTATTAGATGCATTGCATGGACAGTTGACCTGTCTTACAAGCACTCCTTTAAAGGAGATGAGACTGTTGTAATGGCTGGTCATAGCTTTATCACTTTACATCAATGGAGCTGGCCACAGGGCATGTCATACGTTGAAGATAACAAAGTGCACTGTGGGAGAAAGAAGGACAGACTGAAAAAGAAAATCATGCTAGTTATGCAGGTCCCATTATGTTGTTTTTGGGTACAACAGATTACAAAAGAATGCTAAATACCTTAAGTGATAAAGAGGGATTAGTATAGAATGAAAGATCAACATATGAAGTATGTTTTTTTGTACTCAGTTTTTGGGTGGAGCTGTCTTTTAAAACTTCATATCCACAGTTAATCAAGCAGGCACTGTGTTGTCTTGTAGGAGTTCACTGTGAAAGGGACATAAAAGTATGGTGCAGCTCAGTGTTAGATAAATCTGACGGTTTACAGAATCAGCCCCAAGTCACTATCTGTTCCTTGTCACAGTATTCAGTGAAACGTCTGTAAAGGTTACTATGGCATGGAGACTGAGCATGACCCATAGATATGCTGTGAAAACCTGTGAGATTCTGACAGTGACACAAACAGCAACTTAAATTGTACCAAGTTCTAGAGCAGTAGATATTTATGTAAGGATTTTGCAGTACAGGAAAGAAAACAACAACCAGTATAGCAGAGAATAGGGGATTCACAGCACTAACAATGTACGCTATTGTGGCTTTGTCACTCAGGCAAAGTCCTGTCATGTGTCTTTTCCATACAGGTATCCCACATTATTTGTGAAGACAAAGCACCACATGCCTTGGAAATTAATAAGGTGACCTCGCATAATCAACCTCATGATGTCTCTATCAGAGCAGTATGTCCGGTCAGGCTGCTTTACAAAATTAAAGTCTGTGTGACAGTGGACTCTAGGATTACTTTGACTAACTGTACTTCTAACTGGATTTTCTGACGGTATTTCAGCCATTCCTAACTTACTTCAGCTTGCCATCACCAAGCTGGAAAAGGATTACAGCACCAAAGTCAAAGATGTCTGCAGATCTCCTTATAGAAACCACCATGACCACGTGACAGCTACCCTTGAATGGTTGAGCTTCAAATCTGAAATTAACTATGTCAAGCTTTGCACAACACAAAGTGATATATGAATGGCTGAACCTCCATCTAATACATTTAACTTCATGGCATATCCTACCCTGTCTGAGGTCTTTTGAACATTAACATAAGTAAGAAGACACTTTTTTTAGCTCCATGGTTTGGTGTCACTGGAACTGTCCCAATATCACTACACACACACACACACACACACACACACACACACACACACACACACACACACACACACACACATGCAGCACCCTCATTTCTTGCAGAGCTCCCTTAGAATCTGATAGCGAACTAGAATAAACCGCTGTCAGTGTATCACCACTTAAACAAGTGCGCTAGTTTCTGGACCTAGCCTCTTTTGTTCTCCCTTAGTCTATACTTAGGAAGCAACACTGAATTAATTTTATTCTGTCCACTATGCCTTCTCTGCGCCCCTTAGCTATTTCTCCATTTAAGAACCTCAATCTGATCCTCCTCTGTACCTCCCCTACTGTAGCAAGCAGACCCACATTCTTTGACTTAACTGTAAAATAAGATTGTTTACATTTATATTCTGTAGTCATTGCTGTGGTACTGAAATGATGAAATATTTCACAGTACAGTTCGTGCTGCGCCTCATACATTTTCTATTTTCTTTGCTGAATGCCCCACTTGAAATGTTGATACTAAATGCCCAACTTTCTGTATTTTTCCATAGGTGACCATTTATCCCTAGGAATGCTTCTGCTCATTTGGCAACCCTGCTGCCAAATTACATTCATAAAAATGAAGGATTGCAAACAAAATTCTGAAAGAATTAAAGACTCAACAGCTGGGGAACTGGGACAATCAGCTTTAATACAGATGAATTAATATACACTCTAACGAATATACATTAACAACATTAAAAGAATAAATGTTTGACCGCATGTACATGTTATCCCTTCCATTAACTCATTCATTCATCCAGAAATTTAATTTATTGTTTCAAAACACATAAAAAATGTTCACACTTTATAATTAGGAATTCATACTATGGCAGAAATGACAACAATACCTTGTGAACATGGAAATCTGTACCGGCACCTGTAGTGTCACTTGTTCAAAACAGAGACACAACTAAACTTGTTTGAAACTTAAAATATCTAGGAAACCATATTACTCAAATCATGAAACATTTCAGAAAGAAGCAACAGAATGCAATAAAATAAACACTCTTTTATACCACCCAGATCTTATTTTAAATATACTTAGGGTGGATGTTTCTTTGTTTCAAACATCCTGGAAAATACCAGTACAATTCTCTGTTTAATATGGAAGTTTTGATCCTCCCAAATTTGGGGCATGCACCTCCAAAAGAAAGGATGTCTCTACAAGAAGATGGAAGTTTATTTCAACAAGCACAGGAAAAGTCTTACTGGAGAGATACAGAAGGTACTATTTTTGGCAACCTATTTGAAATGACACAAAATGACATAGAATAAAACAGTGTTACACTCTTGATTATAACTGGTCATCCCTTCTTAACTGTAGATGCTACGACATGAAGTATGGAGATAACAGACTCCTTTCCTCCTTTCCTGAGAGTGGACATCTTTGCTTTAGCTATCTTAGTAAATTTTACTTTTGGGACAAAATCAAAGAAGTTTCTAATAATGTTGGTGAGCCTTGGAGACTGATGGTGGAGTGGAATGTTATGCATTACATAAATAATCTTAGGTGCCTGCAGCATACTAAGTGGACTGGTCTTGGCCACAGAGTAATCTTATGGATCTGCAACATACCAAATGGCCTGATTTTAGCCAAAGAGTAATCTTAGGGGTCTGCAACATACTAAATGCACTGATCTTAGCCACAGTGCTGAGCTCAGGCCTGGTCCATGTTAGAAAATGGGTCCCAGACTCAGTGATCAGGGGCTTTAAATTTGACTTCCAAATGTTTGTCCGAAGGAATATGTTGAATGGGCATGGGTGTCCACCAGTATAGAAAATGGGAGAATTATACCAATACTACATGGTAATAGCGACATAAAAAATATGTGTTTTGAATTTACTGTTTAAATCTCTGGTTTAATGCAATAAATCTGATCAAAGCAGAATTAAGGTTAAAGTAACTAAAGATATATACATATTTATACACATTCTACACATTATTTTTATTATTACTTAGTATATTTTTATTGCATAATACACACAAATCTGTAAAACTAATATACAGTATTTTAAACATCATATCCTTAACAAACAGAACTAGATAATTACTAGACTGTATTTATGCAAGAAACTCAGACAACTCAACATGCAATTAAATCTCAAAAGACAACTGTGCAGCTAAGCAAGTTGTGTTACCATTAGATGGTGACATCCACCTATTAGTAATACAGGACTGCACTTTATGATGGATCTCTGCCATCTAAACATGATGACCAATTAGGTTCAGCACTGCCAGCATGGCTAAACCTGGTGTTATTTTCATTTCATTTAGGGTAGCAGTGGCCACAACGAAAGCCAGTGAGCTGAGCAAGTGTCACCAAACTCCTTACTAATACGTTTACTCTTGGGTACAATGCAACCCTGAGTGGGAGGATTGCAATTTGAATTTCCAGTTTGCATTTGTCCAAGTTGGAATGCTTAATCTTATTTTTACCTATTCTTCATTGCCCACTACATACTACAGTATTTTTTTTTAGATAAAGCATCATTCTTTCTCCAAAACTGTGGTGTCTTGGACATAGAGTATATTTTTAATTTGTTTATCTGATTTATATTCTTTCTTGGAGGTGCAAGAGCCTCAGAGTACAAATAATAATTTAGGAGGAGTGAGAAGTCCCCATTTAGGGGGTGAAGGGGGTCAACTTCCCTGCAAAAATGTTTACTGTTGTTTGATCTTTTGTATGAGGGTTTGTTTGGATGAAACTATTAACGCATCAGATACTGGGGATTGATACTTTATGTAGGTAAGCTAGTAGTTTTGCACTATTGTGTATGTGCAAATTGTTTCAGCGGTGGGAAACTGTGATGCCATTCTGGAAACATAGGTTACATTCGCAAGTGACAGGTGAAAAAGGGTTGAGTGTCTGAAAAGCCATTTAGCATTGCATCAGTTCCTGGTAAGTCACATTTTAAGCAGACTTTCAGTAGGATGTTCCTCAGAAAAAGGAAGAAACAGGGAAATGCAATATTATTTACATTTATAGAATTGTGAAGCCTTTCGTATACCATTTCAGATATTGTAATGTTATATTTTCCTGATTAGCCCACTGTTTTCTTTCTTTTATTTTGCGCTTAATAATATTAAACATTTGTCTGCATCATACCAGTCTGCTACATTCTGAATATCATCATGGATGCATTTCTGTTGTATTTTTTAGTGTACACATAAATACAAAAATAAATAAAACAGAAGGGAGCAAGCTGCATACGAATTTAATGTACTGTGATACAGCTAATCTTCTTTTATACAGTACCCACTAGAATTGAGAGGGCTTCAAGTTCTTTAAATAAAGCTCATTATTGTGTTGACAGTTTGTGTGCTGCACTGTTCGTAGTCATTTGAAACATTAAGTATTCGGCAAGTTTAACCAATTAATTATCAATTACTGCATCATAAAAAAATCAAGAGTAAAAATAATGATAAATTTAATTATACACTATTCCTCTTGGTTGCTCCAAATGTTATACAAAGCTGATTTTGATTAATAATTCATTCAGCAAAAAAAGTTTCAGGAAGGATAATTATACAGTACAGCAATTCTCGCACTGATTTCCATAATTGTAGATTACAGCAGAGTTAGACACTGAAAAGACTAGGGAGCTGAAATAAATTGCCATGTCATCTACGACTGTAAGCAACGACTTCCCTTTTTAAAAATTAGACAGGAAGATGGAGACAGTGAGATGAACACAACTCTGCAATGAACAGACAAGACTTCTTTATTCTCTGTGTACTACCCATAAAAACAGTAAATTAAAAGCACTATGTACTTTGTTAACAGACTACAGCCATCACCGGTGGTAAGGCTAAATTAATAATGTAAGCCCCTTGCACTTGGAAGATGTAGCGGATTGTACAAATTGCCTTCATTATCTGACTCTGCTAATGCATTCAGGGTATGAAAACATGAAAGATAATACATTCACCCTAGAACGCCAAGTGCCGTCCCACTACATATGCCTGCAGTCCTGTACCTGTCAAGTGAGGAAATCCTACCATGAAAGCAGTTTTTTTCATTTAGCCCTGCTGTAACACAAAATGACACCTAAGCTGCTCTTCAGAAACAATGCTTAGCTTGTGCCTTCCCTGACTGGGTGTTTGCTCTTTGTCAACCAGATGTATCCAGATGGGAAGACTCCATTTACAGTGGAGGCCTTCAAAGAAAAGCTCCTGCTGCAAAACAAAAATAATATAATATACAAAAATATGATATTCAAGATCTTTGTGTTGTTATGACATCATAATTTATTATACCTGAAAATGTGGCCTAACACTAGATCTGAAGACAAACGCAGATGATTCACATGCTAGATTCTTAGGCTTCTAGTGTGCAGATTATTAATTGTTAGATTCTTAGGCTTCTAGTGTGCAGACTATTAATTGTTAGATTCTTAGGCTTCTAGTGTGCAGATTATTAACTGTTAGATTCTTAGGTTTCTAGTGCACACATTACTACTTGCTAGGATGCTAGTAAAAACGCATAAAGGCATTCCAAGCAAGTGGATGGTAGGCATGTGATATAAAAACCTAATTACTAGCTGTTCATGGTAAATACACTGTCAATGGCACATGGCTGATCTGTGTAAGTTACAGAGAAAGTGACGTTTTGGAATATTAATGTAAAGGAATCATTTTTTAGTAGTCTGGCAGTAAATGAGGAAATTACACACATGCTGCAGACATGGGGGCAAAGGGGAGTCTTCTAGGTCATAAAACATTAATGCAGGAAATGTTTACTTATTTATTTATTTTTAAATTTTCTTTGTTAACCACGATAGGCCAAATGAGCCATTTTGAGACCCCTTTTCAGCAGTGGACTGGGGAGAAAAACTCCAAGGTTACAAGAGTCAAAATAAATAACACACATGACAGAAAGACATACTCACAGAGGCAGTTCACTTATAAAGACGGTAAGATTGGAAGCAAAACATTGACTATAAGTTTGAATATGGATAACAGATGTACAGAACTAGTACTGGGAAGAGGTGGGAACAGTACGTGCAAACAAACTGGTGTGTGTAGGAATACAATGGGTATTGTACAGTCAAACATGGGAACTGACAAAGGGTAAGAAATGTATGCTGCACTGCAACTACAAACCAAGATAAAGGAAACAGGGAGGGCAAAAGGGTGCCAGCATGTGGTGCTGCGGTAGCGTTGTCGCCTCACAGTTAGACGTTGCCCGTTCGATTCTCAGTTATGGGTGTTCCTTCGTTGAAGGTTGTGCGTTAGGCCCGGCAAGCCAGTACGTAAAAATCTACTACCAATCATTAGCGGACCGGAGTTCCGCTGTGGCGACCCCTAACTGGGAAAAGCCGAAAGACACAAATTAGTAATCATGTAGTGCCTGAATCTCCAGTAATGAGTGGGTGACTGAAAACTAACTAGTAGTGGTATAAAATATAACTCATTCAGTGGTGCTAAGAGAGAGATGCAGTAGGAGCATGCACAGAGGGGGGTATTAGATATGTGATGTTGCTGTCAAAGGTACTTAATTACTGGACAGATTTTATTTTATGCATTTGTTAACCAGCTAAACCCTCAGTAGGCACAAACGTCTTTTTAGGGGTGACCAGGCAGCTCTGTTTGGCTAAGTGACTTGCTCAGTACCCAAATGTAGGGTGACGGAATCAAACCCAAGACTACAGCAGGACGCTTATTATCACCCCATAGCCTTAATACTCTACATGGAGGAGAGCCAAAGAAAGTAAAAGCAGGCTTGCCTTACAGAGTAATCAAGGTCATGTAGCAAGAACAGGTAAGAAGAGAAAAGGTGAGCAACGGAGCAGTAATTACATGCAGGATATGAGGAATAACGGAAAGGTCAGAAATGAATCGATGCAACGGAGCAGTAATTACATGCAGGATATGAGGAATAACGGAAAGTTCAGAAATGAATCGATGCAGTTTGAGAAGGCGGCCTGTCAGAAGTGCGAGGCATCAAGAGAAAGGAGTAGGTAAAGAATAGGTCTGAACTAGCCTGATCTGGTGAACTATTTTAAATTAAAAGCCATAGCCAGTTCTGGGCATAAGTTATTCAAACAGTAAGTTCACAAAGGCACATTCCAGATGCAGGGACAGAAACTGTGAGCTCTGCATTTACTTCTTCAATGTATTTCATATGTTGTTATGGTGAAATTCCCACTAGAGTGAAGTTTACTAACACAAATACAGTATGCCACCAGTTTAATGAAAGACAGACAGGAATTGTAATACAGCAATTCATGTGTTAAATAGAGCCCGGAAAATGGATTCTGTTCCACACTTCAAGCCATTTATTTATTTATTTTATTTTTTAAGCTTTGATGAGTTCTGTAGGAGAGGGAAGACGTTTGTGGTGAATTTTGCTACTATGTTTCAGACAAACATGATTTTGGCAAGACTGCACTGACTAAGATCAGTCCAAACAACAGAGCCATGATACAGCCATAACAGCAGAGTTGGCATTAGAAATTCTGGTATTTTTTTAATTAATTTGTTACTGAGCAAGTGAGCTGATTGAAATGACCCTTTTCAGCCACAGCGCTGGTAAAAATGACAAAATGTAAGAAAATGAAGACAGATGTTGCACAAGGAATACACTGCCAAATGATATACAGGTCAGAAAACTACATACAAGAAAACTGCTCAGAGTCACTCAGCCTGTTTTAGACAACCCCGGAAGAGCAAGATTTTACTTAAAGCATGCACTGTAATTTTGGATATTAGGCATTCTGAGTTTTCAGTGTCGTTGCTGTAACAATACTCAGAGGAAACGGTTTCCACTACTACATGCCTGACAAGGAAAACCTTTTAAGGACAGAAAGAGAACGGTGAAAAACTTCGAAGATATGGGGAGGAGGCCAAGTGGGCTTAGAGAAAGCATGTGAGCAACAGCAGGAGAAAAAACTAAGGAAGAGTAATCAGCAAATTATAAAACAATAAGTACTAAGTGAAACATAGTCTATAGGTAAGAAAGTTGGCTTTTCTGGGGATATTCAATAGTGTTCATGGGAGGGAGCAGGGCACTTCCTAAATTTTGTTTTGAAAAGTCTGCAACCTAGCATGGCTCCCTACTGAAATGTTAACACTCGTAATGCTGAAGGCCAAAATGCTGAAAAAAACAGAAAATGCAGGAGAAGAACAAATACTGAACATTGCTCTTCTCCTTAAAACTTCTTATTTATGTGCCCCCCCCCAAAAAAAACTTATACATACTAACTCTAAGACTGACATACTTCTGAAAAAAGCAAATATTTCAAACAATGTCCAAAGTCATTTTTTGGCCATTCAGTCTCAGCATTACGGATCCCGACATTTCAAATGGTTACCCCCTTTTACTTAATGTATACAAAAATAAACAGACTATATTTTTCACTAATGCAGTATTCCAAACAGCTTCCTACTATAATTCTAAGACTTGCAACTGTGAATCCTGGAATTGCAAAAAAGGTAGGAAAATAAGAGACCTGCAAATACTAAGTATTACTGTAACTTATTTATTTTATTTTAAGATGCATGTCATTGAAACGTGGGAGGAAAACAGAGCACCCAGAGGAAACCCATACAAACACAGGGAGGATATGCAGACTCCGCACAGAAGGCACTCCAGTCGCGAATCGAACCGGGGAACCTCTTGCTGTGAGGCAACAGTGCTACCACTGCGCCATCCCATAAATTTCATTAAAGTATTTCTATTTGAACAGGGCCAACTTTCCCCACACCTCCTGTCCCCAAGTTTATATATAGATTGCCACATCTCAGAGAAAAAGGAAATATGCCGAGAAAGAGCAATATCGTTGTTGGTATATATAACTATTTCAGGGCTCACAGTTAAGACTTCTGAAATATGAAATGGTTAAGTTTCCAAGCAGCAGATTGGAATTGACTGTAGCTATGTGGCTTACTCAGCACAGGACACTCCTAGACAGGGACTACAACAGTGCCTGCTGTGAGATGTTTTTGGAGAAAGAGTTAATTCTGAGAAGCATAGCCTTGAAGTCTGAAGGATGGAAGAAGTCTTGATGGCTAAAGACAATGCATGGAAGAAATATTTAGTAGAAAGTGAGCACACGTGAAGGATGCAGTGTGCTGTTAGGACCTGCACGGTTTGAAGAAGTAGGAATTGCTTGCTACAGGGCTGCAACCTTTAAAGTGCTGAATTAAACACTTCAGCTAGCTGGTTAACAAGACTGTCAAGTTGGAGATACATTTTTTCAGAGTTCGACAGTGGTTTTACATCTATTGAGAACTCGTAAAGACTACTGATTTTATTTTTCACAAAGAAAGGAAATTTTTTTTTTTTTAACATCCTTAGTAGTTATTGTAAATGTACATTGAATGTAGAAAGAACATGCAGCAACTGTGAGATTTGCTTTTTTTGTCCAGAAGTTTCCATATCTCATTTCTCTAATGCATTACTAATTTGAATTCTGGAGTGATACAGGACTATGAATTTTTCTTTTTTTCTTTTTGTCATGACACAGATATGGACGCCAAGGAAGGAATGAACAGAGTACTCCACTGCCTCATACAGAGGTGGGATAACATTTTGCTAACTAATCCTTTTCCATCCAACACTACTCAAATTTTTACATCATTAGTATTTCTAACCAACATTTATTTGAGGTGCTGGGCCACACTGGCATAGTTCTGGATAGCAAAAGTGAAGGAGTGGAAACAGCACATTACAAATGATGACTACTGTTAATACACTAAGGTCTGACTTAGGGAGGACCCAGTAAGGAATGTTTGAATTTATTTACTTTTCTAAACTGGGTTAGCCCTAGAGGACCAGTAGCCATTTTGCAAGAGAGATATGGAAAGCAAAGTGAATAGAGACATAATGGGGGAGCAACAGCATAAGGTATCAGTTCCGTTCTAACCCGCATCGGCAGGAACACCAGTATGACTCATTAAGGATCATCGAGCGGATGAGGCAGTGATAATAACAGCTTCTTCAAAGTTTGTTACTCAGACTTGATGTACAGAAATAAATGTTAGCAGTGCTTACTAATCAGCTTATCCTGTTTTTCAGTGCCTTTATAAATTCTGCACATTTGAGTGGCTCTTGGCTCATTTATTCAATGTGAAGTACTTTTATTGAATAATTACACTTTTATAAGCTGTTTAAAGTACACTGATGTATCTATATGTTTCAGTTTGTTTGTCGTAGCACTTCATACTGTTCACGTTTGTTTGTGGTACCACTTCACTCTGGACCCCTCTTTACTGTGCTTTTACATTAGGAGGACTGGGACTATTCAGCTAGTGACAGTAGGTGGTTACCTGCTCTATCTGAGCTGGGAGCACACAAAACGGATGCAAGTTTTTTTTTCCACTTCTCTACACTTGATTTGCACTGTTCTAATACCTAGATAGCATAGACTAGATTCAGACCTGCTGAATCTAACCTGTTATTGATACACTTGAGCACCAAACCAGCCATCTTACATTAAAAAGGGTTCTCCTACACCCCTGTGGCAGAAGAGTGTGGATCCAGTCTTGTCTGAGTTGGAGATTGTTGTAGGAAGGTTCACTGTGTGCTTTCCTACCGGCAGATTAGCTTAAAAGTGTTTTAATTTCACCTGTATTTAAGCCTTGTGTTGTGTCTTGCAGTGCACCGTGCAACAGGGGTTAGCAGTGCCCTGTATAGGTGCAAATGCCTTAAAACTCAAGTTTTCCCTAGACATCTGTAAGTGGAACCCCACAAGCTTCCCTACTGTACTGTGGACACACTTCTGTTAGTCCTAGCACAAAAACGGTCAAACTAACCCACTCCCTTCCCTAATAACTTGCTATAGTGGATGTGCAGTTTCCCATCATTTCACCATCCACCCTGATTGAGATGGGCATCCTGAGGCAATGTACTAATTGTCTCATGTATACTGACAACCACTTACTCCTAAAATAAACAAATACCCTATGTGAAACATGTAAATACACTATGAAATTGGAATCAATTATCTCGCATAACAACAAACCGGACATCAAACAGGTAGTCAGCACACACACTTCACCACTCACACAAAAATGAAGTCACAACACATATGCGGCAGTACTCACTAAAATCTTACCAAAAGAGCAGAGACCTCCCAAATGTAAACAATTTGCACACACTGCTATGCAAACAGAAACCACTACACAAAATAACACATGCACCATTGTCTCAGCAAATAAACCCTTAAGGCAAAACACCTCAAAACCTAATGTTTTGGTCATAGGCAACTCCATAATGAGACACACAGATGTGATGTGCCCCTCACCAAGCTGGACAAGGAGAAGGTCATGGTCAGCTGCCTGTTATGTTCCAGGATCCATCAAATCACACATGAACTCAAGTCACTTAACAACAAGTACCATTATTACTCTGTCACAGTCCATGTTGGGACGAATGACTTGAGACGTACCTCTCTGGACTATATGAAGAGAGACATGACTCAACTCTTAGATTATGTGTCCCAGGCAGGTATGACCCTAGCCATAAGCAGCAGAATTCTACTTTCTACCATTCTAGCTTGCCCTCCCCTACTTATCTGTAGTGTAGGGTTGTGTGGTTTGTGTGCTGTTGGTGGAATGGTGTGTGTGTTATGTGGTGTATGGTGTATGTATGTTCGTGATTGTGTGATTCGGGATTGTGGGTTTCAGTTTTGTGAATGGTTCGACTTTACAGTCTTGGATTACTGAAATTCGGGATTTCAGTAATTCGGGATTATGAAGTGAAACTATATATATATATATATATATATATATATATATATATATATATATATATATATATATATAGATCTACTTCACTAGTTTCACACACCTCGATATTGACAGCAAGAAATTTGACTGCAAAAGGTCAGCCCTGGAAACACCATCATCAAACTACAGATGCAAGATTAAAATCCTCAGCACATGCAACCAACAAAAACAAAATAATTTTGTTTTTAGCTGGGGGGGCGTCAATCTCCCCATTCCTTCCACCCTCTGCTAATTATATATATATATATATATATATATATATATATATATATATATATATATATATATATACACATACTAACTCCAAAATTGCACAATCCCTGGGGAAAGTTAATATTCCCTCATCTGGAGATTGTCGATCTTGCACAACTGTTGACCTTTTGCAGTCAACTTTCTTGCTGTTGACCTTGTGGTGTGTTGACCTAGTGAGGTGTTACCACATATCAGGTATATACACATACACACACACACATACACATACACACACACACACACACACACACACACACACACACACACACACACACACACACACACACACACACACACACACAGTTGGCATAGTACATCAGTGCCCCAAAGGGGTTTTGTGTGTTATAGCTGAAGCTCATTGCATGTTACATATATCACATTCTCAGGCGCTACTGAATGTAAACAGAAGTAGCACAGCCCCAGTGGATTTCAGTTGCTCTTTCTGAGAACTGTACTACAACACTATGCAAAGAGCTGAACATAAAACTATACCTTCATTTTTCTGTGTTTACTTAGCTTTCCAATGATGAATGCACATAAGGCTATGCTACAGGTCTTTTGTAAGACCAAAAAAAAAAAAGTCAGTTTCACAGCAATCTCTCTCTTTTGCTAAAAATTTGGGGACAAAAGAATCCTTTAGTGTCAGCCACAAAATTCTAGGGGAGCATGGATGGTTATCAGTAGAGGGCTATGAAGTGATGTAACAGATGAAAGGGAAACTGTTACCTCCAAACAGCACGACAAATGAGATCTGTATGGCTGGACTGAGGAATTGTGAAGCATGCTGAGACACTGATGGTGTGACTTTACATATCTGTACCAAGTATACGTGATGTCAGGCTGTCTACACTAATATTATTAAGAAGTTGTCAAAAATGGCTCAATTTCACATCCAGGTAGAACTCTTTATAAATCCCTTGAGGGAAGTCATTAAGTATAAAAATACTGCTAGGGCTGAAGCACTTCAGTGGTTGCTACGGTAACAATCAACTCAATGTCTGCAATACTGTTTGAAAAGCATCTAAAATGCTACCTGACTGCAGTTTTTGACTCGTTAATATTTGCAACGATTTAAACTTAGGCTCAAGATAAAAACACTGTGCTTATGTTTAATACAAAGTTTCCACAATAAATGACACCAGAGGCAAATGAGGAGGACACAGCACCATGAATACGTAAGATTGCCATGACAAATCCAGTAACAAATCTTTCACTGCAAGCTGCTGTTGAAACAATAATCTCTAGGCACTACTCATACATTAAAAAAAGAAAAAACATGATTACCAATGCAGGACACGCCGCCCTGATGGCTTCTCTTCACAGACACAAAAAAATCAATGTTACTGAAAATGATCAATTTCAATGAAACTATCTTCCCTCTCCCAGGGGTATTGGAAGGTGGGGTAAAGTTTATACTGTTGCTGGACTCTGCCATCCACTACTTTGCAAAACATATATCTGATAAGCTCAGTGTTACCTTTCAAAAATGTACTACATCTATTATGTGCTTCATGTCAACGCTGAGGACTGTGAAGGCCTCTCGCTGACACTTCATCCTTGTTAATGGTAATGCCGAATTCTTTGCAAGTGTTCAGTCTCTCATCTTGGGCTTACATTAAATTCACTGCAAAAGCACCATGCCAAAGTGAAAAAACAGTTACATACATAAGGTAAGGTCACTTGATAAGGCTACTTAACATAAATAATGTTGATTGCTCTAGAAATGTATACGAAAGGAGGAATGCATTAGAAATGGTACATTATTTTACTGAGTTACTATCTCTAAATAACATCAAGCACTCCATAAAGACATTATGTTTAGCTAGGTACAGTATTACAAACATTTTTCTGCAGTCATCGGTTTCAGAAGAATAAAACATCTGCATTTACTGCTCAACCCATTAGCTCATCTGTCTAAAAAAAACTAGTGCATAAGCTTATTCAGAGGGATTTGTCATATTCACAGGGATCTTAGCTGATGGGGAAAGTAATCTGCATTTATTCAGGGGAGCAAGATGGAGACAGACCTTTCTATCTAGCAGAAGGCAAAGCCTTTTGTGAAGTAGAAAGGATCGATGTTGTAGACATCAAAACCTGGTGATGGAGGGATGCACTCATTTCTTCAGTAAACTGAGACTGCTGGAATGTGTGCTAGGCAGGTTTCCAAAAGATTGCATATGTAAAGATATTTGACATCCAGCAGTACTGTTACTACATTCAGTTTGTGAAGTCTCCACCTGGAAAGCAAAGACTAATGACTCTTTATGAAAACAGTGTATGTCTACCTTCGGCATCTGGAGTACCACTATATGATATGGCACAGTTCTGAGCTGTTATTCTGCATCACAAACACAAACACACACACACACACACTGCACACAAATCTACTACTGCAAATCTACCTACTGCAAACTCCCAGGTGGACAAGAACTCATACATGCTGCCCTACACATACGCAATATATGCATCCCCAACTACTGGTCCACTAAACTCCCTGGCACTTACCTCTAACGAGATGGGTGACACAAACTTTTTGGATATTTTCATTAACATAAGCATCTATGACCTTTTGAATAAATGCCTTACTGCTGACAGTTCTGGTGGAGAGCACACAGCTAATTAGCATATGCCCCCCCACCAGAATATCTCATTAGCATTTAGCATGGTTGCAGAGACAGACCACAGTACTACTACAACATCTTTGTGTTGTAGCACCATAGTAGAGCTGTCTGTGACAAAAGGTGTGTATGTCTTTTGGTAACCTATCTGAATTGGCCACTTGTCTTTTACAAAATCCAAAATAACTGTATGAAACTTATTGTGAATTGTAATAGGCCTAATGTTAGCTGGCTTGAAGTTCCAAACTGTTGGATCAAAAATGGAAAAGGTTTTGCTACCAGAGTGAAGAAAATAGGTGGGGAAGATTACTGATGGTTGAGATGTACCAGAGAATCCAAACAACTCATTAAGCAGTCTGAATAACAGATGTGAAGGGCAATATGACCCTTACAACTGATCTACAGAAAACTAGGGTAGACTTAACGGGGGTGGGAAGACATCAGAGTTTTGCTAAATTATGGCAACATTACTCATGTTTTGAGGAATCAATAAATGTGTGCTAGGATTTGTATTCTGATGGAAGAAAGTAGGACATTTCTGGTTTAGTCCATTGGAAAGGGAAAGCTAAGTTGCAAAATAATAGGGGGTAACATCCAAAAGTAGAAACACAAATTAGGAAACAGGTCCTTCACTGTGGGAAGCAGCACTACTATCTTCCAAAACTCTCCATGGTATGTTACTCAGTAATGGTATAGTCCAAGAAGGTAAGTATGTTCAAAATCAAGCTAATGACAAAATCCAGGCTGCATGAGCAACAAAATGAATACTGCCAAAGTACTTCAGCCCAGGCTATGTACTGTGTGTCACTAAAATAATGCAGGACTACAGCTGAACAGAGAAAGATTTCAGAGCAAGAAAAAAGAATTGTATCAGCTTATATAATTTTAAATATCTACATGCAGCTTGTAACTTAAAGCTTAGAAATTTGGCAAATGCCTCACAAGAGAACTGAGCTACGCAGAGCAAAACAATACTGTTTTCTGTATTATAGCTTACTGCAATTAATGTGAAGCAGATTTTCTGAGGGTTTATATAAACACCTTACGGAATGGACACACAGTTGTCAGGTCAGGCCTTTCAACATTTTGAATAATGCAGCAAAATATAGAAAAGTACAAGTATAACAAGGAGAACAACAGCTTGTGAATACAATATAATAATTCTACCACCAAAGTCACCAAAGCCTATTTTTTCACAACTTTAATGTGAAGACAGAACTGTAGTACATAATTTCTTGTCAAAAAGTGAGCCTAGTAACTCCAACATTATAACTTAAAATATCCACACAGTTAGATGATACATGCATTTGAGAAAGTAATATGAAATGTGCATATCATTAAGTAAGATTGAATGCATATGACCATGTTTTTCTTTTCCCCCTAATATGAAGCATAAAAAGAAGAAATAGACCCAAAGGGTGTGGAATACATGGATGTGTGTAGGTTCTTATCATCTGAGTATGAAGTAAGTAAGGGACATATGTAGCACAGCTATGACTCTGTATATTTGTTAATGATTTATATAGGCATTGTAATACTTTATGTGGATAATGTAATACTGGGGCAATTTCACACACTGCATAAGCAAAAAATCTTATAACTGGGTTATTCCTAATAATGTGGGTCTTCTCTGCTGTTAAGCTGCTTTACATCTCAATGTAGTAAGAAAATGTTAAAAGTTAAAAAAATACATTTGATGCACACACAGACAGCAAAATGCTGAAGTCAAGCTAGTTAACACTTTCAGTACTTTAAATATTTGTTTACTTTTTTAAAGAGTGAGACAGATTCATACATGCCTGCTCTTACTGCCACTATTGTGTGCATGACACACACAGGATTGTGTTTTATTTGGTATTCATGAAACAGCTCTGCATTTCGTGCACACCCTTAAAACACTGGTAAATTGCACAATATGCTAATGAAAGCATAAGTAGTTGAATCACATACTAACTAACTAATCCATCATGGCGGAGCTATTCAGGAACATATAAAGTGATAGTGTACACTCAGTGCTCTCTTTTGTCATGTAATCCCAAACTCTTTGGAATACAGCAATGAAGACACTTAGAAAAAATGTTAGGGGTCGCTGCTGCCATCATTAGTCTGTATGTCCAACAAGCTTTAATTCAAGGTGCTGCTGCTGTCAGACCTTGGTCGATAAGGAGAAAGGTGTTCAGAGCCCATTTGACATATCATGGACATGATACCGAAATTGTACAGTGATAAAGGGGAAACAATAAGGAAATGTGCAGCCTCAGCTGCTCTCACCTGAGACCTCAGGGAAACTGTGGAGAACCCATCCCAGTGTAAACAAACCTATGTGTAGTAAAAACAAATAGAAGAACAACGAAAGTGAGTCTTAAAACAGGTTTACTAAGAAAACTTAAAGCGCTTTTCACTTGTACCTAAACAAGCTTCTTCAGAAGTTAAAACCGATTACATACACATTCTATTTAAATCACAAATATGGTGACGTTATACAACCCGCCCATGCAGCGTAAACCTGAACTTAAAGGTATAAATGTTATATGACAAATTTTAATTTAACTTATTAAAACAGATAACAGCAACACCCTCAAACTGTCTAAAACCGCTGACAATAAACCAGACTAATTACATGGCTTATAATAATCTAAATATTAATCAAAATATGATATATATAAATACAAACATACAATCCACAAAAAGGACACCATCTAAAATCACATAACTAAGGAAAAGTTTATATATCAATTAGGAGACAACCTGATCTAATATCAGTCCATGAACTAGCGGACTATTATAACTAATGGATACTTGTTTCAAACTAAATTATTTACACCAGGATTAACATATCCAGGGCCCATTTAAAATCCAAGATCTATCTACAAGTATTTTTATATTTCAAGATGCATCCAATAGAACACATATCATTTAAACCTGGGTATCTATAAGCATTAGGTTTTATTTGCCAACCTAATTCAAGTTCCTCTAGCCAAAGAGGTGTTGGTCCACCTCTTATAGGATGGATTACTTGCTCAATTGCCATATATGTAAACCCATGGTCCTGATATTGATGGACATGTTTGGCTAATGCATTATCTAATTTCCCCTTGGAAATTGCATATTGATGTTCATATACTCTGTCCCGTAATCTACATTTGGTTTTTCCAATATAATATGCGGAACACGGTTTACAGCATGCTAGATAGACTGAAGTTTTAGATTGGCAATTAAACCTAAATTTGATTTTATATTGCACATGATTAATTACAAACAAATTCATTGTTGCCATAAATTTGCAATAATTGCACGCTTCGCATTTAAACATACCAGTCACCCGTGGTATAGGTTGTCTTACTGATTCCAAAATGTTTTTCAAGTTTCGACCTTTTCTAAAAATAACTTTAGGGGTATTTTCAAGCTTATCCAAAACCCTTGGTGTCCCCCTAAATAGGTCCCAGTTCTTTTTCAAGATATCAATTACTAAATGACTATCGCAACTAAATGTTGTGATAAAGCTCTGCCCTAAATTATGATCACTAGGGGTAACCCTATTATGATCGATCTGGGCCTGGGCCTCATTGATCTCATTCGGTAAACTAATATTAATTATATCAAGGCTTTTCTCTCCTAAAATTGGATAATAAACTTCATTCATTCTCTTTAACCTAACTTCATTTATCAGCATATCTAATAATCCTTCTGGGTAACTCCAGCCTAAAAACATGGTCTTAAGAAATTGACATTCAATCATAAAGTTGCTCTGTTGTGTGTTGATACGTGCAGCTCTAACTAATTGGCCCTTGACCACTGAGCGTTTTTGATGGAAAGGGTGACAGCTCGAGAAATGCAAAAAATCATTTGAATATGTATTCTTCCTATGTATACTCACCTCAAAACAACATAAAGATCTATTCTTTGTCAAATAAATATCCAAATAAGGTATATTTTCTGTATCAAAACACAAAGTAAACTTAAGGAAGTCTATTGTACAATTCAGATAGTTGACCAAATCATTGCTGTCCTGGATAGAACCCCTAAATAGAATAAAAATATCATCCAAAAATAGTAAAGTAAATGATATTTTTGGTTCACTCAGGATGTTTAAAGATAAATTCAGTTTCCCAATAAGACATGACTAAATTGGCGAAACTTCCCCCACATGGAGATCCCATAGCAACTCCAGACTTTTGCAAATAAAAGTCGTCCCCAAACATAAAGAAATTGTTAGTAAGTACTAAATCTAATACTTCTGAAATTAAAGTAATTTCACTGTTTGAGGCACCCTTACTCTTTAATCTCAACGATGTCCACTCAATGCCCACGTCATGAGGTATACAGGTATATAGGTCCTTCACATCAATTGTCAAGAAATTAAATTCATCACCATACTTGATATTATTTAACTCATGAAGGAAGGACCAAGAATCCCTGCAAACCTGTGGCTCAGATGACAAAAACTTTTTGAGTAAACTATCGATGAATTTGGCTATGGGATAAGTGGGGGAGTTTCGACTATCGACTAATGGTCGCATGGGTGGTGTAACCAGGCACTTATGCAGCTTTGGAGAGCCGAATAGGTATGGGTACCTAGGATAAGAAACTGATAGATAATTGAACACATTTAATTCAATTCTGCCCTCTATAAATAAATCATTTAAATATGTATTAATGAGTCGATATGCTCCATTAGCCTCTGAACGTGAGCTAAGCTGGTAAGCTGGGGAATTTAAGAGTGATTTCATATGGACATCATAATTGCTATTATCGAATATGGCTAATCTGCCCCCCCCCTTATCTGGTTTACACACACGAATGCTTTGTGATTTTATTAAATCCAAAAATTCCTTCTCTTCCTTAGAGGTATTATACTTAACACCCTTCCTACAGCTAAATTGTGATTTTTGGCGCACATCAAGTTCACATATCTGCTCAAATATCTGTAAGGCCGGGTGTAATGGGGGATTAAAAGTGCTAGGAACAAAGAATGTATCATTAATGGAAGGATTTGTACACTGATTGCCTAAAATAAGGCAAAGATTCAATTTCCTTACGTACAATTTAATGTCAATAATTGTTTTTACAAGATCCAGTTTTTCAGTCGGTACAAAAGTATATCCTCTCGCCAGTAAATCAATCATGTCTGGGGTAATAGCCACCGATGAGTAATTGTAGATTTTAAAGTCACCCTTTTGATTGGTGACTATTATCGGGCGACCTGAATTATGGATAGATGGCAGGTCACATTGCTGATTGATATCTGGTATAATATTATCGCCTAATGGTGACTGTAAGATGTTTTGTTCAGAAATAAAACTTGATGTTATTTCCTCCATCTGTTGTTTTTGTTGTTGTTGTTCCTTCTGTTGTACTGGTGGGGATACTTCTGCTTCGGTCTGGCACCTGTCCATGTTGCCTCCTGAAAATCCGGATTTGGATACGGCTGTAGACCACTACTAGTTTTAGTGGCCTTAGATATCCTCTCACTACGCCTTACTCCCGAATTATCATTGGCAACATCCACACCAGATCTGTCCCTCACTGTATCATTAAGTGGAATCTGAACATTAACCGAAGTAACCTGTACAGTGCTCCCACTTGGCTCACAATCACTACTATCCCCATTCTCAGTGTTCAGTTGGGATTTTATATGATTAAGGCCAGACCATGCTTGAGCACCGGATGGTTTTGGATTGAATGTCAATTTCTTAAGACCATGTTTTTAGGCCGGGTTACCCAGAAGGATTATTAGATATGCTGATAAATGAAGTTAGGTTAAAGAGAATGAATGAAGTTTATTCTCCAATTTTAAGAGCGAAAAGCCTTGATATAATGAATATTAGTTTACCGAATGAGATCAATGAGGCCCAGGCCCAGATCGATCATAATAGGGTTACCTCTAGTGATCATAATTTAGGGCAGAGCTTTATCACAACATTTAGTTGCGATAGTCATTTAGTAATTGATATCTTGAAAAAGAACTGGGACCTATTTAGGGGGACACCAAGGGTTTTGGATAAGCTTGGAAATATCCCTAAAGTTATTTTTAGGAAAGGCCGAAACTTGAAAAACATTTTGGAATCAGTAAGACAACCTATACCGCGGGTGACTGGTATATTTAAATGCGAAGCGTGCAATTATTGCAAATTTATGGCAACAATGAATTTGTTTGTAATTAATCATGTGCAATATAAAATCAAATTTAGGTTTAATTGCCAATCTAAAAATTTAGTCTATCTAGCATGCTGTAAATTGTGTTCCGCATATTATATTGGAAAAACCAAACGTAGATTACGGGACAGAGTATATGAACATCAATATGCAATTTCCAAAGGGAAATTAGATAATGCATTAGCCAAACATGTCCATAAATATCAGGACCCTGGGTTTACATATATGGCAATTGACCAAGTAATCCATCCAATAAGAGGTGGACCAACACCTCTTTGGCTAGAGGAACTTGAATTAGGTTGGCAAATAAAATGTAATGCTTATAAATACCCAGGTTTAAATGATATGTGTTCTGTTGGATGCATCTTGAAATATAAAAATACTTGTAGATAGATCTTGGATTTTAAATGGGCCCTGGATATGTTAATCCTGGTGTAAATAATTTAGTTTGAAACAAGTATCCATTAGTTATAATAGTCCGCTAGTTCATGGACTGATATTACATCAGGTTGTCTCCTAATTGATATATAGACTTTTCCTTAGTTATGTGATTCTAGATGGTGTCCTTTTTGTGGATTGTATGTTTGTATTTATATATATCATATTTTGATTAATATTTAGATTATTATAAGCCATGTAATTAGTCTGGTTTATTGTCAGCGGTTTTAGACAGTTTGAGGGTGTTGCTGTTATCTGTTTTAATAAATTAAATTAAAATTTGTCATATAACATTTATACCTTTAAAGTCAGGTTTATGCCACAAGGGCGGGTTGTATAACATCACTATATTTGTGATTTAAATGGAATGTGTATGTAATCGGTTTTAACTTCTGAAGAAGCTTGTTTTGGTACAAGCGAAAAGCGCTTTAAGTTTTCTTAATAAACCTGTTTTAAGACTCACTTTTGTTGTTCTTTTTGTTTAAACCTATGTGTAGTACAATGAATACTAGCTATGGGGACTTTTTAGAGGCCCACGAGGTATAGATTATGGGTGTCACTGGCTTCAGCTTCTATTATCTTACATCACTTTCTTAATGCAATGCTACAACATGCAAGGGATCACATCTGGTTTCAACACACCCCAGAGGAGACAGTAACAACCAAACTACAGTGTTCTGCCATAGCACACTTATCTAAGGTTTGGATGCATTACACTGCACACACATAGACATAAAAGCCCCACTTGGTGAACAGGGAAGGTGGCACATAAACAGAAAAGGAGTCCACTCCATCAAATGTCAGGTTTTCTGTAATGCCCAAGGGGATCATCTACAGTGTGTGTGAGGTAATCCTGGCAGTTTCCATGACTCACACATATGGCACACCTGTGACATGTGCACAAGGTTTGTTAGGGGGTACCTTTACACAAGGGTATTTAGCGGGAGATGCAGCTTATGCACTAATACCTTGACTCATGACACCCATGAGAAACCCAAACACCACCACTAAGCAAGTCTACAATGATCCCCATGTTCAAACAAGAAATGTAACAGAATGTGTATTTGGCTTGCTCAAATCAAGTTTCCATTGTCTAGATACATCAGAAGACACCATGCAGTACAACCCAGCCACCTCTGTCAAAATGTGTACAGTCTGTGCCATGTTGCACAATATAATTCTCAGGAAACAGCTTCAACAAAGACAACAAGGCCGAGGACCACAAGTAAGGCCAGCAGCTCCAGCAGATACAGATGGGTAGCTTCAAGAAGAAGCACCAGCTGTACATGGTGTTAGTAGATAGTTCTGGCTAAACCACTTGACAATGCTAATAGTGATATAACACATTTTTTGGAACATGTGTTGAGATTCTCAGTCAAATGTTCCTGTAATCACAGATAACATTTACTTTATTTGTTTTTAATTAAAAGAAATAACAGATATACATAGCTATGACAACAGCAATGGACACGCAATGTAGACAGAAAACAATGGTACAGTGAAATTTAATGTATCAGTAATGTAAAAACAAATTCCTTTGTAAGAAACATCAGCATGACTTTGCAGAAAATCAGTTCTAAAAGAAGACAAAAGTATTGCAAGGAAAGCAAAAAGTGTGTGGATCCAAACAATCTTCCCTACCATGACACAAGTGCCTTACCTACATGATTAGCTTACAAAGTACAGATTCACCTTGTGAGCACTGTGAATATACAAATCAGGTGTTAAATAATTAGCATTCATGAATACCATGATATGCACTAAGTGCTGGTTAGGTAAACATGATGTAAGGACCTACACAATGTTGTACACATAGGTTCATAGTTTCATAGGAGGTTACTAGGCTAATGACCCTAGAGCCCTTAAAAGGCTAGCCATATTTATCCTGATTTGCCTCAATTGTCAGTGATTAGGGGAGTGAAGTTCACAGAGGTAAGGGTATATGGTAGTTAATATTGACTTCCTCTTTGCAGAAAGATCATGGGCTCATTGATCTAGGTTGCGTTTGAAGAGGGTCAAGGAAGGGATCTGTTTCATGTGAATTGGAAGTTTGTCCCAGAGAAGTGGCAGTTTATGGGAGATGTATCTACATCTCCAGCATGACCTGTTCATTTCAGAGGTAGATTAAGATCCCTAGTGTGAGCTACCCTCCTACAGTTTGATTTACAGATGTGTAGCATTTTCATCAGGGCCTAGTAAGAGACTGCCCTGTAAGCCAGGCACAGGTCACCCCTTAGCAACCTGTAGGTGACAGAATACAGGTACAGAGCTTTCAGTCTTTCTACATAAGACTTATTTTGTGCACCCTGAAATTTTCTGGTGAGAAACTTTTGTGGTCTCTCCAATTGTTGCAGGTATCTGGTAAGGTATATGCAAAAGGGAGCATTGCATTCAATTATTGGTCTGATGAGGGCCCAGTATAATGGAATTATAACAGCCTTAGATCTAGATGCAATGCCTTTACTTCTAAGATGTGCCACATAAAAGGATTTCCTTACTACTGTGGATATGTGATGGTCAAAGTTCAGATTGCTATCAACCTGAGTACCCAGATCACAGACCACTGGGTCTACACTTGGGGAGGGTGCTGTCTACAATGTAATTAACAGGGATGCCAGCTTTCCCAAAGGAACTTTCCCAAAGGGAATAATAATGCATTTTTTGCATGTAGCTTTAATCTGTGAATTTGAAACCAATCATTTATATGTGCTAACTCTGTCTGCAGTATATTAACATTGTTAGGGTACTCAATGATTGCTCCCAATTTGCAATCGTTAATGAACTTGGTCAAATACAGGATGTGCAAGTTTGCCTGGACCTCTGAGAAATAAATTAAAAACAGTAAGGGGCCCAACAGAGAACCCTGTGGTATGCAACTGGTGACTGGTCTTTTGCTAGAGGTGAAGTCACCCACTTTGACAGTATGTGTCCTGTTGGTGAGCGAGTTGGCTACCCATCTGGTAATGTAGGGGTTAATTCCCAGTTGGGAGAGTTTCTCTGTAATACCTGAGTGGGGAATTGTGTCAAATGTCTTGGCTATGTCAAGATAGCTGTTATGCACTGTCTTTCCCTCATCCAGGGTCTTGGTGACTTTCTTGGAGATGTCAGCCATGTTTAACAGGCATGCTCTACCTTTAACAAATCCGAACAAGGTTGGGTCCAGTGTTTGGACAGTACCTATGTCCTTGTTACTAAGGTCCACAGTGATTCTTTCCATGGCCTTGCAGATGAGGCTAGTCAAGCTTATGGGTCTATAATTCCCAGGGTCAGTTGATGGTCCCCCTTTGTGCAGCAGGATTACTATTCCTGTCCTCCATTCCACCAGAACATAGCCAGTTCTAGGGCTGTGGTTAAACAGGGATCCAAGTGGGTCTGCTAGGTCATGTTTTAAGTTGTTTAAAAGGCAACCCGGGATATTGTCTGGTCCCTTTGATGCAGTGTTTTTGGCCTTGAAGAGCACCAAGATTACCTGCTCTCTTGAGATAACAGGCCGAGGAATGCTGGCAAGTATACTTTAGGGGATGACTGGAGGGGATAGGGGGAAAAGTTTTCTCTAAATCTGTCAGCTAGCAGGTTGGCTATTACCTCCAGTTGAGTATGGATGGTGTCATCCACAACCAATTCAGTGTATAGCTGGATATTCCCTTTTAGAATTCAGACATAGTTAAAAGAATGTCTTGTGATTATCCTTAGCTAGGGTGGTTATTTTTGCTTTTTAATTAGCTTTAGAGGACTTGACAAGATCTCTCATTTGTTTGTTTAAACTAGAGAGATATTTCTTCCTCTGCTGAGGCACTTTCCTCTTGTTCTTATAGTTTCTTTCTCTTGTTGTACAGCATGTTTTTACAAGGGGCTCACCAGGGTGGCTTGTTTTTTTTCCTGCAACACCTGGTTTTAATCCTGTTAGGTATATCCGATTCTATACAACTGCTTAAGTAGTTATACAGGACATTGGTGTACACCTTTGTATAGAAGTCAGTATTATCTGCATTTGAGGGGGCTTTGAAACTTCTTATACCATCACTTATTCACTTATTAGGAAGTAATTTGTCTTAAAAAATCCTTAATTGTTTTTGAGATTGATGGGGCACATAGTCTTATAATTATATTGAATGAGACAGCTTTATGGGGAGGGCATCACAGAGGGGGTGGGGTGCAATGCTTTCCCAAGTTAGTGAGTACTATGTCCATGACATTTGAGCCTCTTGTGTGTGTGCTGACTAGCTGTTCCAGAGCATTTGCACTGACAAAGTCCAAGAACCTCTGAGCTAGCATGTTTGTGGTCTGTTCATTTCCCAGTTGATGGTAGATAATTAAAATCACCCATGAGTAAGCTGTTTGGCTGTATGGCAATCAACTCCAGCACATCCAGGTATGTGGTATGCTTTTCCTGTTTCATGGTGGGTGACCTATAGCTGGCTATGATGTGGTAGGGGGCTTTGCCTATACTTAATTGGACACAGAGCAGCTCATGAGAGTCATACTGCTTGACCAGTCTTGAGGTGTACATATCATTAATGAAGATGGATACAGCTCCTACTTTGTTTTTTTTTTCATGTTCAGTTTATGGTCTGAATGTATGGAAGGCATTGTAGCCCTGAACAGCTGGGGTGCTTTCCATGCCTTTATATCATTTCTTGGTGACTGCACAGACATCAGCATTTTTCAAAGTGAGGAGTGCTTCCAGGGAGTGCAGCTTCTTGTTTGGGTTCCTAGCATTAAGCAGCAGTACCTTGAGTTTATCTACAGAGGATTTTGTTATGTTGGGAGGTTGGTTATTTTGACATTGCCTAAAAAAGGCACAATAGGGATAGCTAATGCCTTTGCCAATATCCAAGAGCCTAGAGGAGACAGGTGCAGACCATCTCTGGCAAAGCAGCGTGGCCTGTCAACTATGTCTTCCCAGGCTGACAGATATTGAAACTCCTTGGACTGACACCAGAATCTAAGCAAATTGTTAAAGTCAATCATTTTTTGTTTGTCTTGTGGCATCATCTTTGGAGAAGGTGGAATGCTGCTTAAGGATAGGCTTATACTTGATGTGACACATAATCTGAGATCTCAGTGATGTTTCTCTTCATATAGTCCAGTGAGGTACGTCTCAAGTCTTTCACATACACATGGACTATGACAGAATCATACCGGTACTTGTAGTTGAGTGGCTTGAGTGACTTGACGGATCCTGGCACCTGACATGCAGCTAACCATAACCTGCTCCTTATCCAGCTTGATGAGGGGAACATCCATGTGTCTTGCATGCCCTAGCAGTACAAGATGGAGCACTGGGAAAAGTTACTTGCTAAGGGCTTGCAATTGTGACTGATTAACATAACTGCAGGGATAATTAAGTGCTTCACGCTCCTTTTGCTTTGTTGTACATTTACTGAGGATGTGTCAGGGAGAATAGACTTAACAAAATGTTAGGGGCTTACATTAATTGATTTAGGATAGAACCCCTTTATAACATATGTATTACTAAATGCTTATGATGTAACTGTCCCTTTGGGTAAAAAAGTTGTCTATAATTCATCTGAAGTACATACTACTTAAATAATAGAAACAAATATCAAAAGAAATCCAAAATGACACTGCATTTATGTCAGACTACCATAAAAAAGAGAGTAATGCTTACCAAATAAAGATCCGGACAAAACTGTAGTACTGAAAACATTTTTTGGTATTGTGACAGGAATTATGAACTTAGTTGTTGCAACTATACCATTCATCTATACATCTTGGGAATTTACAAAGAACAACTGTGATAAAAGGTTTATGTAGAACCTTTAATGTAAAGTAATACAATGTCAGCTTTTGAATATATTTAAGCTACTTTCTACTCTTCATAAATATGTCTGTGGCAAATAGTAAAACTAGTCTTAAATGTATCATGTTAATGCCATGGTAACATGGTTCAAATCTAGATGTGCTGCCATTTGTGTGTCATTAGTAATGTGCATATTTTCATTTTATAAGACAACAAAAGTTGAGAGAACATCACAAAGAGATATTTAAATATTTTTTTTAGTTTGGTTTCATCTTTTGCACAATTATGACTGTAGTCCCTAGCAGTGAATGATGACTCACCTCCCATAGTAAAAAAAATGTAAAATTTTGGCTGCCTTCTAAATAGTACTTTGTGAAGAAAATGCATCTGTCAGACACCTATCTCTGTGGCACAAGGTGTAATTGAAGTGAGTTTAGAGAAACAGGGCAGGTAATGCAGGGTTCAAATCTTGTTTACAGATACTTCTGAGGGGTTCAGAATACATTGTCTCAAACGTTTTATTAGGAATGTAACATTAAACAGAAATGAGTATCATAAAGATGATTTTGCAACAAATGTACCACTAATGCTTGCTATACAAGTCCAATACTATGTGTGTAAAGTATGTTAAACATTCCACTGACAATAGTTAATTTAAAATGCACTTGCATAAGTATGAGGTGCACAACAGTTATTACGACTCATCAAATATCATAAGTACGTGTTTATGATGTGTGTATGTAACATACCCCAACATGTATTACTCAGGTCATGCAACTCCATTCATCTGAAATGTATTTGCAGAAATTCAGTAACATGACTACTTAAAATCACACACATACAGTCATCTCTTAAGTACATCTCCATTCAATTGTGAATTAGTATACATCAAATTAACATTTAAAAAGGAAGTTCTCCTTTGGTACTGATAACTAATAAACAAAGGGTGACATTTCACCATTCTCTTTCTTATGGATTCTAGTCCAGGGTGGTGCTACTTAATTTCACTAGTGTGAAAGTCCCAACATCCTAATATGTCACAGTTCATACTGTTCTACATACAAGTAGCAATGATTATAACAAAAAACATTTCAGTGTTTAACACTGAAACATGTGTAAATAGGTTGATCATCACACATGGCCAAATCTCACTGCCACATTTTGCACCATCATTGCACATGGATGCAATCATTACCTATGCTTGCACCGCCCATTTTTCATCATTGCCCTATAAACCTCTTTTTCACACATATAATCTAATCAAAAAATAGAAACATACACAACACACATGGAGAGAAATGGCCTTCACTTTTTTGCCTCAGTATTTGAGCAGAGCTTGACATCATACAACAATGCTGCTTGACAGTGAATGCTGTTTCATGTCCCATGGGGGAAAATTGTGAGTTTTTGCTGTCACTCACACTGTCTGGTTATCTTTGCTCAAATGTGCTTAAACTCACTGCAGTATAGGAATACAGAGTAAAGGCACTATTTTGAAATAGTTACTTTAACAGTTATTAGACTGCTGGACACAGTAAATTAAGAGTTGCTAAGCAGACTGTTGTGATAATTCACATGTGTGTAGACTGATATTTTTGCAGTAGGTTAAAATATTATTTCATGTTATTTTATACTCCTATCATGTGTTAAACTATAAACATCTGTATTCATTTCTAGTCACAACATTTCTTGGCCCTAGCATGACTAGGAAAACTACATAATTTCATCCCAGGCTGCATTCTACACGAACTACAGAATGAACTGGCACCCCGCTTAAGTACCATGTTCAATCATAGTCTCACCTCAGGCTTTGTGCCTGCTGAATGGTGCACAGCTAAAGTTATCCCACTCCACAAGGGGGGAGCCACCATGAACCCTGAGAACAACCGCCCCATTAGCCTGATGAGCCTGATCTGCAAGGCCATGGAACGTATCAGCAAGGAACTTATAAACAAAGACATTGGTAATCTCCAAACTCTGGACCCCACCCAGTTCAGGTTTGTAAAAGGCAGATCATGTCTCCTAAACCTGATAGACTTCTTTGAAGCAGTCACCAAAGCTGTAGACAAGGGTAAGGTGGTTCACACAGCCTATCTAGATCTTGCCAAGGCTTTCGACACCATACCCCACTCTGGAATTATAGATAAACTCACTAAACTAGGTATAAATCCCTATGTCACAAGATGGGTTACCAACTGGCTCACTGACAGAACCCACACTGTGAAAGCAGCAGAGTCCAAATCCGACTTCAGACCAGTGACAAGTAGAGTACCACAGGGTTCAGTCCTGGGTCCTCTCCTGTTTGGTATCTACTTCTCTGTAGTACAGGCTAACACAGAAGGTCTTTGGTTAACAAAGTTCGCAGATGACTGCAAACTAGGAGCCATAATCGAAACTCCTAACGATGTGGACATCCTACAAAAGGGTCTCACTGAGACAGATGCCTGGTGTCAAAGCCATGGCCTCAAGCTCAATGCCAAAAAGTGCATTGTCATCCCCTTTGGTAAAAACTCTGTTCCCATGAACTACAACATAGGCGGTAGTATACTTAACACCGAAAGTGTGATAAGAGACCTTGGGACACAGGTGGACAGTAGTCTCTCCTTTGATAATCACATCACCACAGTAGTCAGGAAATCCTTCTACATGGCACACCTCATCACAAAAGGTTTCTCATCCAGAAAAAAAGAGGTCATTGTTCCCCTCTACACATCACTCATTAGACCCATTATAGAGTACAACGCCCCTTTTGGTATGTACCTCACAAGACATCTACAACAACTGGAAAGGCCGCAGAAATACCTCACAAAGAGGATTACCGGCCTCAAACAGATACCCTACGCAGACCATCTCACTCCACTGCATATCGCCTACTCAGAGGTGATCTCTGCCTAACATTCAAAGCTATGTCAAACCCAGAGCTGTTGGACATGGTCCACTTAAAGAAATCCCAATCCCTCTGAGCTACACGCTCTAGGGACCTAAACCTTGTCACCGCAATAAACAGAGCATGCCAGATGGATAGATTCCTGACCCAGAGACTTCCCATACTCTGGAATAAACTACCTATCTGTATCAAACAAAGCTCCTTATTAGCACTCTTCAAGAAAAATCTTGATGATTGGATGGGAAATGGGAAATTCACCCCGGGGATCAGCTCTGTGGCTCTGCTCGACAGTGGCACAGGAAAATAATTTTCTTGGGTGGCAAAAGCCAGGGTACCTTTTTAGCTAGGCTTGTATAGGCCCCAGGGCCGATAGCCTAGTACCTACCTATGAACCTATGAATAGTGCAGCAATAAATCCTTTGTAAACAAATTCCATCCCCAACTGGGAGACTTACTGAACCACTGTTATATTGCTCATGTTATAATCTTCTTTCTATTCTCTTACTCCTTCTTGCTCCCAATAACAAACACTTTACTGTACACAGCGTGACAGATTAATAATGCCTACATCCACTACTGCTCCAGTAAGTTGTCACTGTCCCTTCAATTGTGTCTTTACCTTTGTGAAGTATGAGTTCCTATGTGGTGAGCTGAGATATTCTTTCAGTCTGTACACTAGTATTTGATATGGTCAAAGATTTGAATCCAGTATGCCTTACAGTTAATTAACATCTGTCCATATTACTACTATATGTGTAACTGTGTGCGACATGTTATGAACCCAACACTATCATACATTTGTCCTCATTATGGTTCCACTCTTCTACCCCTTCTTGATCTAGACTGGAAACACTTTATTGAATGCAGCAATACCTCTGAAATGCACAGATTTTCAAAGAATGTCCAAGTTTCTGCATCTTATCTTTTGCCTTTGTACATAGAGAGACTGAAAGAATTATCAGGAAGACAGCCCTAAGAGTAGCGCAGAGCAAAGATGTACAGAACTGTCCCATAAAGAAATGTCTTTGTATGTCTCTAGCCCTGTCTCCACATCTCTCCTTCTTTCAGCCCTTGCATGTCATCAGCCTTTCTCTTCAACATTTGCACTATGCCCAGTACTGAGCAGCACCTGTGACTTCTGGGAAGTGATATTACACAGCCGATGGCAAAATCTTTTTGGCTGCATTAGTCTGATGCCTGTCGTGCTACTGTACTTAGACTCACTGCGCTAAGTAAAGACAACCTATTATTTATTAGCCTACTAAATGTAATATAAAACGTACATGATTTTGCAATTGTCATGACTGCAATGAAGACTAATGCAGACATCTGCCTGTGCTTCAGTCTGTTGTCAGAATTTACATTTGTGAAGTAGTTTTCATATGTGGTGTGTTGAGATAATGCTCAGGTCTTTACACTGCTTATTGTGTATCGTGAAAGTATGACTCCAGAAGTATGTGAAAGTGTTACTGTATGTGTATTATATGACTATTTTGAGTGCAGCTGTTGGCTACATCTCTTATTAACACACCATTACCCTGTTGCTGTATTACTCTGCTTGCTCCCTGTTGTGAACACTTTCTTGTTCAGACCATAACCCAGTAATTATGATGACAAACCTAAGAGTAACACCACATAAACATGTACATAAATGGCCCATAAGCAAAAATCTTTATGTTTCGATCCCTATGTCTCAATTTGTCTTCCCCATTTACTGTTGTCAGCTTTTGAATGGAGCTTGGCATCTTGCAGCAATGCTACCTGATGTTAAATGGCATTTGACATTTTATGGAAAACTCTTCATATTTTCATTTTGACTGCACCAGTATGGATTTCATCACTCAAATGTGCTTACCCCTGCTGCGCTATAGAAATACAGACTGAAAGTACTATTGTGAGACACTTACTGTAATATTACTGTATAATTAGGCTGCTGGATGTAATGTACACATTATGGAATGTTACAACTGTCATCATTGTGATGAAGCCTGATGCCTACATTTTCCATTTCTTCAGTCTGCTATCACTGTCCTTTCCAATGTGTGATTTTAACTTAAATTTGATTTCTTATCTGCTGAGCTTAGATAATCCTTCTATTTGTGCACTTTAATTTTATACTGCCACAGGTTTGAATCCAGACACTTCATACAATTAAGTAAAGTTTCCACTTCTTAATAGTGTTTTAAGTGTGTGCTGCCTATGTTATTAATGTACCACTATCCTCATGTCCTCATCATGGTTTCACTACCTGCCCCTTCTTGATCCATAAAGGAAACACTTTATTGTACACAGCAATACCTCTAAAGTGTACAGATTTTCAAAGGATGTCTACACTTATGCATCTCAATATTTGTTGTCTGGATAACCAGTGATGATTGCAGTCAATAAGTAATGTCATACATTTCATTTGCAGATGTTGACTGAACACACCATTCATAGGTTCATAGAGAAGTATTTGGCTAGTTGCCCTTGTGGACCATTTTAAGCCTCGCCAGTTTCCCTTTTTGTGCTCAAATTAACCTCTCCCATTTGGCTAGAGAGTGACCTTACCCATCCCATGGTTGATATTATATATTACTCCTAATGAGAATAACTCGGATCATACCACAGATAATTTGAGGGGACACATGCATGGGATAAAGCATTTAGGAGCTCCCTCTGTCCATATTACAGGGGGCAGTCTTGAGATAAATTTTATGTTTCTCATTTATAGATCCAACTTGCACTTGATTATGGAAGGAGATGAACTTTGTTTTATGTGGATGGGGAGTCTGTTCCAGAGCAGCTGTATGCTCTGTGAGATATACCTGTCTCTCCAAATCATTCTGTTGAAGTTGCAAAACAGGTTTAGATCCCTAAGCAGAGTATTTCTGAAGCCATTTGATGATTAGATGACACGTAATAAATACATCAGTACTGGGCTGGAGGATGCCTTGTATGTCAGACACAGGTGACCTCTGAGCAGTCTGTAGGAAAAAAGCATAGTGACAGGACTGTGAGTCAATTCAGTGTAGGCCATGTTATTTAGGCCTTGTATACTTTCAGTAAGGTATCTCTGTAAAGCTATGGCTGTACTCCAACACTTACACTTGGAAGTAATGTAGTGTTGTGGAACCTTTTTACACATACTTTATCAGTGGTATTCAGCAGTGCACTGGGATATTTTTGAGACGTGTGGTTCTACTTATACTGCATTTCATCCAGTCATGAGGCAATACAAGTGAAAATCACATAAATGATTACTGTTTGCATATTGTCATCCTGAGATGAGCACTTGTGAATGCTTGATTGTCAATTTGCTATTTCACAATGTCATTGTCATTAAAACACTATACTATGAAACAGGTGCATGTCACTCACAGTAACTCAATCTAAAAGAATGACATAGCAGATGAATTATCTGAGCAGTATGTAATTACTTAAGATCAGCACATTGATGTTACTTCTGCATGTCAAGACATAGGCCTTTTCACCAAAATCTGTGAAGCACAGTAGGTTCTCTGCAAAACACTGATGTGGTAATCCTTGTAAATGTGCATTTTCACACATTTAAACTTAGACTTCTCCTGTGACATTTGTGACTGATACTGTGTTCTTTAGATTGTGTAACTAGAAAGGTAGGTGGCTGAAATCCAACATTGTTGAGCACGTGTGTGTGTGTGTGTGTCTCTAGTTTCAGGTAAGGGTTCCGGCATGTAGCTTGCGAGACATTTCCCTGCAAGCTACATTGCTGAAACCAGAAGGCTGCAGTAGCAATTTGCTTGTAGAATGGTACAGCTGAAAAGCACAATAGTTGTAGCTGTACACTATGACAAGAGATGTAGAACACTGCGGCGAACCCTAAAATCTGCTACCTGGTTGCTTTCTAAAGATTCCTTATTACAATTAAATTACAATTAAATTATAAGGAATATTCAACTCTTCTAGCACAGCTGTCTCTGTTAGAAAACAGTCGGGTAGCAGCCCTTAAGGATCACTGAGATGCTCTACATCTTTTGTTATAGTGTACAGCTGCAGTGCTTGTGCTTTTCAACCCTACCACTTTACGGTGAATTGCTGCTGCAGCCTTCTGGTATCAGTGATGTAACTCGCATGGAAATGCCTCATGAGCTACACACTGGAACCCATCAGGTAAGTACAACTTCAACAACTAATACATTGTTTACACACCCACTCAGGAGAAACATTTACACTGGGAGGGGGCACCACCCCCACTTTAAACACATCTTCTCAGAAACACACTGATGAGGTCATCCTGACAAAGGTATGCTCTCGCCTTCTAGAAGTCAGAATTCTCCTGTGGTGCATGCAGTTGATACTGTGATCTCTAGAATGTGTAACGGTACTTACATATTAGCACAACCAGATTCAGAGCAGGATAACTGGCTCAGTTCCAAGTTATTCTCCTGTCAAAATATGTTGTCAACGTCTGTTTGGAAGTGGTGTGTCTCACTGAAATGTCAGTAAGTACCAAAAAATCAGATGAAGAAATGAAACTAAGAGCGGAAAGCAATGCAACGACTGTTACGTCAGACTGATGTCTTAATGTGACATTACACATACAAATGTGGAAGAAATACTTGTACTCAAGTAAGCTTTCTACTCATACAACTAACAAAACCAGTATTGCATAGTACAGATGCTTTCACAGCCACCAGGTAATCCAAATGGTTTACGGTGTACAATATATGCTTAACTCCCAAGTGAGATTGTCAATTCAATTGGGACAGAACACCGTACATACATGACAACACAGTGTGCTTCAGAATGTTTATGTGTAGTTCAACCACTGACAGAAAAAAGCTGTAAAATAATAAACCACTCACTGTTTGCTGAGCAGTAATTCATGTAGCTGCCTTTAATTATATTGTACAATAGGTAATTGAAACTGAAATGCTGACAAGTCTTGGATTTCAGAGTCTTTCATACCAAGTGAAACACGTGCGGCATTTCTCGTTGTAAGTGTTCCGTGTGATACATTAACATTTGCAATTTAATGTACTACTAAACTCCTGGAAGTTTATGCACATGAACTTTTTCACTCAAACATAATGTTAGTTCAGTGACATACACTTCCCAAGACAGTTTCACATACACATTTCGGCAGGAGAATGGCTTGGAAAGGAGTCGGTTCTCTTGCTCAGAATCTGGTTGCAATAATACATACGTACCTGTGTAACTACACAAGTAGGGGTTCAGATCCAACAGTGGTGAACTTGTGTGTGTGTGTGTGTGTGTGTGTGTGTGTGTGTGTGTGTGTGTGTGTGTGTGTGTGTGTGTGTGTGTGCGGATCCAGTGTCAGGTAAATATAGCTTCAACAAGTGATGCGATGTGTCCATTCCCAGTCAGGAGAAATATTTACAATGGGAGAGGGCTCCACCCCCACTTTTAACCAAACATCTTTTCTGGAAAACAATTATGAGGTCTTCCTGACAAAAACTGCACTCTCTCCCTTTAGATGTCAGGCATCTTCTGAGGAACATGCAGCTGATACCATGCTCTCTAGATTTTGTAACTAGACAGGTATCTGGTTCGAATCCAGCACTGCTTAAATAGTGTGATTGCATATACCACCATGTAATTTGGTGCCATCACAACACATGTTTTGTACACTTCCTAAGTATAGCTTCAACAAGTAATGTGATGTGTCCACTCCCAGTCAGGAGAAATATTTACAATGGGAGAGGGCTCCACCCCCACTTTTAACACAAACATCTTTTCTGGAACACAATGATGAGGTCATCCTGACAAAACTGCACTCTCTCCCTTTAATATCAGACATCTTCTGAGGAACATGCAGTTGATACCATGCTCTCTAGATTTTTTAACTAGACAGGTATTTGGTTCGAATCCAGCACTGCTTAAATAGTGTGACTGCATATACTATCATGTAATCTGGCACCATCACAACACATGTTTTGTACACTTCCACTTAGAAGACATATATTTACTAGCATCCCCAGGCAAAACTGAGTTTTAGAAACACACTGATTAGATAATGCTTTAAAAAATGCATTATCTCACAGTTGTAATTTGACTTCTCCTGTGGCGCTGGCTTTTGATATTGTGTTCTCTGGACTGTCTAATGATATAGGTATGTGGTTTGAATCCAACACTGATTGATTAATGTGAGTATGCATTTCTCTCTCACTCTGTGTAGAAAAGGCTTCAAAGACATATAGGATGTGTAATTGTACAGTGCTATTCTGCTCTTCCACCACTTTGTTTAATTTTCAGCAAAATAATCACCCTCTTAAACACTGCTGATGTCATCCATTCAAGTGCACTGTCACTGCTTTAAAAGAACATCTTGTGTGGCGCTTGTCAGTCATGCAGTGTTCTCTAGTTTGTGACCTTCACTGGGTAGCCAGTCCTAATCCAGCCATTACTCCTTACACTCAGTTAAATGACTATGACTGTGAATGTACATGTACGTAACAATGTTGTCACCCACTTAGCTGCAATGCACATGTATAACTGGATATTCCTCTTACAAGAATTTCTGTCCATTTTGCACAGAGAGATGGTTTGTTTAACAATGATGATGCCATTTGATAACATTTTCCTTCTCATATATTGGTATTAAACCTCCTCCTCTGGCATGAGGAAGTGACAATGTACAGTGTGTTGCTGCCTTAATAAGCCATGGATTCCAATCTATGATTATTGGGATTCTGCCATCCCACTGCCAACTACATTATGCGTCACATGTGTTTGGGTATACACAGTATCATGCAATTATCATGTGACAACAATACAGGTCACACCGCTCTTTTAAGCAAATTAAAGGCAAACATATTTCTTACAGCAATAAGATGATGTAATGCCTTCAAATACACATATATCTCACAACTGTAGTAAGATTTCTACCATGGCTCAGTCAGTCCTGACAATATCATGTAGATTCTGTGGTCTCTTAGTTAGGTGTTCAAAGCCTGCAGTGAATGACTATAATCATTGGGTGTCAGTATACTGCTATGCATGAATAACAAACACGACAACTGCAACGTGTACGGTTATAGTGGGAGGGGCCTTCCCATCCCTTTTACCTCAAACAACTGGTTTGTAACACAAGCATATGATGTAATGACTTCACATAGGTGAGGGTCTCACAGTTGTGTGAAGACTTCCATTGTGGCACATGTAATTAATACACACTTCATTAGCCTGTGGACGTACATGGGCAACTGTTCAACTCTAGAAAAGGGCAACATTATGTGAGTGTACCGACGTGAGACAGTCACCACTATATCAAATTTTCTGTACTTATTCTTATGTTGGACAAGTGGTGAAAAATGTGTTCTGGAATTCTTGTATTGTGATTGCTCCTGTGGCACATGCAGTTAGTACTGACTTGTACAGTATATGCACACAGCTATGCTGTGGTTTGAATCTAGGACTGTGTGTGTAAAAACAGTGTTGACAGAAAACACTGGCTTGTCTAAGCAACACTGAAACTGGACTGTAGGGAACATTGCCACAGTTACCTCCTTTTCATCACTCTATCAAATTATTATTGGATACACTGACATCAAAAGCCCTACCTTACTTCACATATTGATTGCTTTAATTTCTGACAAGCTCCAGTCCTAAGTACTTAGAAGACATACACTACTATATATAGTACTAAGTCCTGTGGTAGACACAGGCAATACACAACCAATATGCCCGTTTCTGTGGCATCAATGGTTGACATACATCTGTCTGCGATCTGCCTTTCATGTGTTCAAGTCTGGGAAGATGCAAATGCTGATTATGACAGTGATTGCTCACAAGCATTACTTATTTTCAAACTAATAATGTTCTGTATTGCATGTCTTCATACAAACAAGTATGTATTCATGTAATTATTTTGTTCACACTTTATAGGGCTTGAGGGCTTCTGCAACAGTTCTTAATGTGTGGCATACTGCAAAATCATCAGAAATTGTGAGTAAGCCTGTGTAATGACATCTCCTTGTGTGTTTGTGTTGTTTAGCTGAAGGTATGGTACTCTCTGATGAAATTCTTTGTGAGCATGCACACTATAATGATATAGTAGCACAATGTCATGAGATCTTTCTTTTCATTTCTTGCTCTTGGTCTAGATGTAACTGAATTATCTTCTGTAATGCTGGCTCTGCCAATGTCCATGCAATGGAGTTAATGACCTATGGGCGAAGGATAACAGCATATGTCACAGGCCAGTGTACATTTGGTGTACGTGCAGTGTAAATGTAAAGGGATCTGTTAGTAATATATGTTACTAACACGAGTGTGCTGCATGTTACTATACTGTCACACAGTTCTTAATATTGTTGTTCAAAAGGCATACTTCAGTGCTATGGATATCATTTACAATATGCTGCACTCAAATCTGTACTTTAATAAACTCATTCATGTCAACTTGAGTGGTGCGGCACTTACACTGGGAATGATACATGTCTTAACAATGCTTACATTAACGCAGATACATCACAGTCACAAACATTTGTAGTCTGACAGTTACTACTTCTGCCCATTAGCTGATGTCTAAATGACATACTGTTGACATGTACTTTTATTTTGCCTACGTTTGTGTAGGCTACCTGTTCACTTGTAATATACACAAAAATACATGTTCTGCATACTGACATACATCAGGACATTCAGAAACACAACCCTTTTGTCAGGAGACAGAGTGCACTACGTGTACCTTGATTTATTTACATTTTGCATATGTCATATTTGCATGACAAATTGTACATGTACATATGTCACATCTGCTATAGTAAGACAAATGGTGAAATGTATATGATATTATTCTGTTTATATCCTGCTCAGTGTGGCAACTATGTGTATGTGGCATGTATGTCAATACTTTTCTAGAAATATACTCAGCATGCATTGACACTCAGTATCCTTCTACTATTGACAACATGCATGTTGCTTAAAAGATGTTTTATTCTACCACTTAATAATATGATTGTAATGATTGCACAGGTGTCTGTGATTCTTCTCCATATTTTCAGACTGTCACAGATATGTACACTGCTATTAACAGTTGTCGGTATTGTTTCTTAAATACACATAAGGCAAAGACAGACTCAGAATTCTTTAACCTGCATGTGTGTTGTAGTATTAATCACAGAGATGTAATTTATTACCATTAGTCACTCCCACAGTATACATTCCAATGGCAGACTAGTTTACTACATCTGCCACAAATGTGTAGCTAGGCAATGTCAACACAATCATGGAGTGATACAAATATTGATGATCATGCCATAAAATGTATACAGTAGCAACTGTACGCTTAGGTTTTATACACATCTGATATGCAATAACTGCAGTATATGTAAAGATACACTAATGTATCCACTGTCCTTGCTGTTTTCTGAAACCAGCATTTGATACACATATATCACATTTACTCCCCTTTGTTACCCTGTTGCTTTGTGTCCCTCATGCATCATTTGACAACATTTCCATTTTTATTTATGTACATGGGTCAGTACAGTGTATTACTTTTAGTGCATCAATATGAAGAATTATTTCAGACCCAAACTGTCTTTGTGCAATAATCACATTTACTACACGAGTGCAGCTTCCCCTGCATCTTCTGCATCTTAATTCTGTCATTAAAGTTGCACTTGCCTTGTATTATGCTGTTCGCACATGTTTGCTCACTGTTTGCTTACACTGTGTGATCGAACTTTTGTGAACCTTTTCAGGTCTGCTAGTACTTGTGCTGGCCATGAACAGGTGCTGCTAAATGTGCAGGCTTCAGTAGCAGCTTCCATACTGAATGAGCGCTGCTGCTCATCCTGCTAACACACACAAATTGTGTAGGTTTAGTGTGAAGTATACATGCTTGTTAACAAATCCCAACGATTAACCTAGTCAGCTTTCATGCATTTGTCAGACTGTAAATGCAGTTAGTAGTCCCAGAAAAAGAAGGAAATATAAATGTCTGCTTATTAAATATTGCTCCCTCATCACTTGAAATTCCTGAAATGGGAAACAGTGCAGAAATGAAAGTAAGTGACAATCCATGATGAAATATAACCCTTGGCTCAGAGGTGTAGCTAGCTAATTGTGTGTCCAGGGCCATTCCTCAATCTGCCACCCCTCCTCAAAAAGCTCTTCTTGAACATGATGAGCAAAAAAAAAAATTCTCTTTTCTACTTCTACTTTAAACTATAGCAAGCGGCTTGCTACATTTCTAGAAGCCAACTGCTACAGTCTATCCCATACATGGGGAGCTACAGTGCTTCAGTTACAGTAAAATGTCTTTTCTACATTTATACTGTAGCAAACTGCTTGCAAGCAGCTGCTATGGGTTATGCCACACATGTACTGACACAGCACTCTGGTCTTACTTTTTAAATTGTAACAAACTACAGTTTATGCTATATATGGAGTGCTACAGCATTTCAGTCTGACCACAAATGCAACAGCAGCATTTTGCAGGTATGTACTGAAGATCAAGTTGCATCTGCCATTGTGTGGACCCTAATCCTTTGCACTCAGGGGTGATGCCCACCTACGCATTTGCAATGGCTGCAATTACATGGCTGATAGAATTCTAATTAGGAAAACCACAAGGGCCTTGGACACTGCAAAAGATATACAACTTGTGCTTTTGCAAATTCGTCTTGTAACTGAAGTTAAATCACAAATATATTTCATCAAAGAATGCCATGTGATTAAGTTCTGTCAACTCTTAATCTTGTGGCTGTTTTGTTTTCATTTTATGTAATGTCCTTGCTATCCATTATTTAATCCACTTACTCTGCTGCAGAGTCTGATGGCAGTAAACTGAGCTGGGCATACCAGAACTCCCTATCCCCAGCAACAATTTCCAGATCATCCTTAGAAAGATTCTCCTTGAAGGCTTTTCTAGCAGAGACATTAGAAAGATAATAAACAGTGTGTATGGTTTACTGGATGATCTTTTTTGTTGATCCTTAGAGAGATCCCTATGTTTTCTCAACTGAGCTGAGTAACTTAATCTCTTCTGTGTCTCCCGGGTCTGTCCTAGGGCTCCTGCTACACCTCCGGTGAGAGGTACCTAGAGCAAACTCAATTCAGGTGAAAATCTGTTTATATATTTTCCTTTTCATACTAAACAGACCAGAGTGAGTAGTAGAGTAATTTCAAGTATCTATCAGTAAAGCATTACAATTTACTGCGTGTTTTAAAGGGAGAAATACGCATAAAACCATTGAGTTACTGTCTTCCTGACCACAGCAAACTCAGCAAAATGTATACATGTGTATAAAAAGCATTAGACAGAGAAACAAAACTTAAGATGGGTACAGTTAAATGGTATGTCTCCTGGTATTTGGTGGACCAGCCTTGGACCAAAGATCCAATGGTACTGCTTATATGGATCAGAACTGAATTTGCTAGGTTAGATGTTACTGTAAACAACTGTAGGTTTTTGATAGTTTAAGGAACAAAGTGGTACACCTCAAAGGTTCAGAAGCCCACATGGTAGGGAAAATGCAGTGGAGAAAGTGTGAGTGTGGGAGTGTGGGAGTGTGGGAGTGTGTGTGTGTGTGTGTGTGTGTGTGTGTGTGTGTGTGTGTGTGTGTGTGTGTGTGTGTGTGTGTGTGTGTGAGGGGGTTGTAAAGCGAGTAAGCTAAATGACAAAGATAAGGTTAGTCACAGCACAGGGTGTAAAGTGGTTAGACATTTCAAATGCTTGATTGCCAGTTCAAAGTTCAGTGGTAAAAGGCAGAGTTGTGACTTGTCATGAGTGATGACCTCTAGCTTTGCCATTCTACGTTTCAGTTATACTGTAGTCACCAAAATGCCGATATGACACTAGTATACTGATGGGACTAACACAAAGAAATAATGCCGCAGGTGCATCGAACATAATATAAGCATGTCAAAAAGACTGTCCTATGTGCCTCAATGTTTAATTCTACGTTTTGTTATAGTGCTTAATTTATAAGCACCTCAACAAATTTGAGTCTGAATTTGATTACTATGTTCATACAGCTGATGATACTATAAAGCTCTGCTCAACTTACAGATCTGTAAAGTGATACTCATATGGTAAATGAAAGAAAAACAGGAAATTAAAATGTTTTTGTTTTCCTCAAACAGCTGAGAAGCACGTCGCCTTTCACACATCTGACTTAGCTAGGGGAGTTTGTCTGCATTTTGTCACCTATCATTTCTGCGGTATGCCTAGTAAACAAACTAGTAAACTCAGTGGTCTTCCAAGAGCAGCTGTGCAAAGGGAACAGAAAAAACACAGCTGAGATATGTCATTATTCTCCTGTGACTCTTCAAAATAAATGTTGTTAAGCATTTTTGAGTGGTAAAGATAAACTTGTACATTTGTAACCATTCGTAGCTTAAACAAGAGAAGGTAAATTTGTTTTCATAGTAAAATATGCAAGATGCTCTGCCCTTCTGTGTACCTAAAACTGTCTTCTGCTTCATAAGCACATCTACTGGCAAAACAAACTATTTATAGCCAGAAAACAGTAGCATAACAGACCACTGTCTGCTTTAGTTTGTTATATCACATTATGAAAGAGGTAGGAAAAGTTTCAACCTCAGTGTGTCTCACTGGGGTTTTAGCAGTGATATGCCCTGCTACTAAATCCTTTGCCATGGCCAATAAACTGGGACTGCTGGTAGTACAGGAAGATGTTATGGTCTACAACAATCTCCTCTGCACAGGGCATGAATCTTCCTAAAATTTCAAATCACGACATGATCAGAATGCAACAACCACAGAGGGGTAGTAGTCACTGCTAGTTAAATTAAAGAACTGTTAAAAAAAATAACCGTTTACTAAAACTGACAAAAAAAGAACAATTTGTTAAAACTAACAAAAAGTTATTTTCTAGAGTTCAAACTTAAGACAGATTTCATTGACACAATTCAGTGGCACCAAGAAACCAGAAAGCCTTTGATGCTGCTGTTCTGCTGTTTTACAAATGGTTAAAAACACATACAATGATTATTTTTGAGGCGTACTCCCCAATTACCAGAAAGCACAGTTGTATTGAGGAGAACAACTGGTCAACACTGATCTCTTTGTGGAAAACAATATGAAAGTGAACTTCATACATTTAAGGAGGGTGTGTGAGTGTGGTGGGGATGAGAAGGCTATGGTACACAGTCATCCTCTAAAAAAACTAGTGCCGTGCCGCTCTGAAGGGAGCAGTTTCAATGAGATGTCCCATTTGATGGGATTGCTCTTGACAAGATGATCCTAACACATTTTTTTATTCTTCTGGGGGTTTTTTTTTTGTGTTTTTCCAGTCCACACATACTGCATGTGTTCACTTGTACTTAGTGGATGCATTCTTGCAGCAGAAGGTTGTGAGTAAAGATGCATTAAAAAGCAGCAAATTCATTTATGTGTGTATCTTAAATGCACAAGAACCATCTATGTTCAAGAAACAACAGAAATTAGCCAAAACAAAAATGGGAAGGATATTTTGGGGCAGAAAGCAAGAAGTAACCTTGTGGCAATTCAATCTGCTGTCAAAGTAGATGCCAGAGTAAATTATGAAACAACCTCAGCACGATGATGCAAAAACAACAGACTTTAATAAGTACACAGTACAATTCTCCAAAAACATTGTGCACAAATATGTGAATGTAATAATTCTGAGATTACAGTGAAAGTAATGTATTAATAATCAACTACTGCACCAATTAATATACTGCAGTTTGATTATATGTAGTGGCAAACAGTGGCTGGGATTCAGAAACACACAATGCACTGGGCAAGCCAGTTCTCAGTGCAACTGCCTGAGCAATTCAAAGATGGCTGTATTGTGACAACAGTCCCACAAGCAAAGGTACACATGGGGGTGTGGCTAATGCAAATTAACCATTAGATTTACTCCACTGGCATCAGACTAGCATGGTACAGCCATTCAAATAATAGTTCTGGCATGGTAAGTGGGGATGTGCAACAGCAAAACATTTGCATCTTCTGATGGCATTTTATTTTTATTTATTTATTTTTATTTTACATTTGTTGACCGGGCTAGTCTAACTGGATACATGCCCATTTTCAGTACAGGCCCGGGGAGATAAGCTCCAAAATTAAACTAATGTAACAGGAATACAGATCAAAAGAAATCAAAACAGCAAACTATTACATAAAATTAATACATGTTAAAAAATGCAATTACAGTAAAGGTATAGACTAATTTAGTAAAAACTAGCTTCAAGGAGCAAAGACACAAAATGCTAAAAAAATGATTAAATTCAAAATAGCTTTAGGTTAGCATAGAAGGAACAAACAACAAAAGAGAAACATGAGTGAGGGTTTTGGCTATGCAGTAGTATGAGAAGCATATACCGGAGGTATATAGTCTGACAATAGTTATACAAAAGAGTGAGGAAGGGATGAAGGTTTCTATCTAGTTATTATGCCTGCAGAACTTTACGCGCTATGCCACAGGTGGCAATAATACTAACACTGACAATGAATGTATCAGGAGCAGGAGAGGGGTTTTAGACAAGTACAGAGTAAGTTGCTGTAGCAGGAGTGAAGCTGTTACTGCTGCAAAACCGTGTGTGTGTGTGTGTGTGTGTGTGTGTGTGTGTGAGTGTGTGTGTGTGTGCGTCTGTGCATGTAAAAGGGCACGGCTGCACCTCGTTGAAAGTCTGAAAGTGCCAACAACAAAAGAAAGAATATAAATAAAAGGACTAGAAGAAAAAGGAGAGGAAGTTGTAAAGCCCACAAATGTACTTCCATGTATAAAGAACGAGCAATCACATGTTGGCCAAGATATGACACAAGAAAGGTTAGAGAATGGTGAATTTATAAAGGCTAATAATGGTGGCCAAAGCTAGTGGACTACGTACACGTTAGTTTACAAAATCTATAGAAAAAGTGTGAGAAACTGTAAAACAAAACTGGAAACAGTTGTACGTCTCATTGCTGGTTGTGATAAAACAGTTGTACGTCTCATTGCTGGTTGTGATAAAACAGTTGTACGTCTCATTGCTGGTTGTAGTACACTCATGGCCGAGAGGCTGTATACTGAAAGGTACAATAATGTGGCCAGACTGTTACACTGAGGGATTGTGCAAGCACTACAACATAAAGATAGCTGAGAAGCATTGAAAACATGAATCACAAACAATTATTGACAATGATGAAATTCAGATCACATGGGATTACCTAATATTAACAATTAAGAAAATAGGAGCAAAAAAAAAAACAGATAAATCAGTCAGAGGAAAAAACAAACAAAAAAACAAAAGTAGCATTAATCATTCATACTGCTATATGTGGCAATTATAGTGTCTCATGTACTGAAAGACTCAAATCATAAAATACCTGGATCATCAAGCAGAATTAACTCACTCAAGCCTAAAATGCTTTTTTGTATCCTTCTCAAGAATTCCACAAGGTAGTGAAATAAATAAAGAAAACGCTTTCATCCAAGAAATCAGGACCTCATCAGAACTCACTATGTACTATACATACTAACAGTGCCAGAACAGAAGGACAAATCAGTGGATAACCATGCATGTAGAGATTTCAAAGTTCCCATCAGGACATTATTGAAGGCTGTGCAGCATCCCTTGCCAGTAATCAATTATCTTTGTGTCCTTAACCCTGGAGCAATTTTTGAAAGTTTTAAAAATGTAGGCATACCTACAACTAGAACTAAAAGAGACTGTAGGACATTTCTAGCAATTAATGCACGTTAAAGACTGATGCAGCATAACATGATGATTGTCAGAGTGGTGTGTATGCTTATCCTGCAGCAAACAATGGACTGAGTTCTCTGCGGAATTTTTAATGTGCACTGCTACCAACATGTTATCTTGGGGGTGCAGTGCACTGATGTCAGCATGTTTCTTTGGAGGTGCAGTGCACTGCTACAAAGAAGCTACCCTGACAGTGCAGCACTGCTACCAACAAGCTACCCTGGTGGTGCAGTGTACTGCTACCAACATGTTATCTTGGGGGTGCAGTGCAGTGCACTGTTGTTAGCATGTTTCATTGGAGGTGCAGTGCACTGCTACCATGAAGCTACCCTGGCAGTGCAGCATTACTAATGAAAAACTACACTGGTGGTGCAGTGCATAGATACCAACAAGCTATCCTGGTGGTGCAGTACACTGCCACCAAGAAGCTACCCTTGCAATGCAGAGCACTGCACCAACATGTTACCTTGGGGGTGCAGTGCATTGATGTCAGCATGTTTCTTTCAAGGTGCAGTGCACTGCTACCAAGAAGCTAGCCTGGCAGGGCAACACTGCTACTAATAAACTACACTGGTGGTGCAGTGCACTGCTACCAAGAAGCTACCCCTGCTGTGGAGTGCACTGATACCAAGAAGCTATCCTTGCAGTGCAGTGCACTGCTACCATGTTATCTTGGGATATAGTGCACTGCTGTCAGCATGTTTTGTTGGAGGTGCAGTGCACTGCTACCACAAAACTACCCTGGCAGTGCAGCACTGCTAATGACAAACTACCTTGGTGGTGCAGTGCACAGCTACCAACATGTTACCCTGGAGGTGCAGTGCATTGCTGTCAGCATGTTTCTTTGGAGGTGCACTGCTACCAAGATGCTACCCTGGCAGTGCAACACTGCTACCAACAAATTAACCTGGTGGTGCAGTGCACAGCTACCAGGAAGCTACCCTGGTGGTGCAGTGTACTGTCTGCAGATGAATGCTCCAACAAGCTGCACTGATGTTGCAATGCAATACTACTTAAAAGCTACCCTGGTGGCACAGTGTACTGTACTACTGAGTTACTCTGGTGGTGTAGTGCACTGCTACCAACATGTTACCTTGGTAGTGCAGTGTACTGATATTAGCGTATAACTTGGGTGGCACAGTGCACTTCTACCAACATGGTACCCTGGTGGTGCAGTGCACTGTGACCAATATGTTGTCCTGGTGGTGCACTGCACTGCTACTAACATGTTACTCAGGTGGTTCAGCACAACGACAAGTGTCACCTAAACATCTAAAGGAAGCTCTTAGATAAGTTAAAGGAGTAGGGCTTTAGATTAAACAGGGAGAGTAGAGCTAGTTTTGCAACAATAAAAGTGTTTACTATGGCCAAGGGGCTGACAGAAATGGACAACACACAATGCAAGACAGGACAGAGACAGTGCTGCGGCCATCTAGACCTTAGAATGTGCCACAGGTGATACCATCTCTCAAAATATTAAGCCACTTTCATAAGTTTCTATGGAACCTCATGGCAATACTACACTTACCAGACATGCTGCAGCAGTATGATTCTGAATGGATACGGGTGGTGGACTTCAGATATATTTCAATTATTAGAATGGATAGATTATTGTGGTTCAGTGGACGATGTGATTATCCACTTTAATCCATCTATCCCTGCTAGGTTGACATGTGATGTTTCTTCTTGTGAAATTGCTATAAAGAGACCTACAACATCTGCTTCAAGGCTTGTAAACAGTGGTGATTTTCATGTGGACAACCAGTGGAACTGACGGCCATAAATCCTGTAGGTGTAGTTTACATGGTGTTTATTATGTAGTTATGCAAGACAAATACTACTAATACCACAAGTGCAAGAAGTAATCATAACAGTGTTGTTAGAAGCAGTAATATGTTACACATTGATTTTGTTGTTACAGAAGACCAGGGATTTATATGTCAAGTAATCTTACTGTTTGTAATGCCTTTACATTTTTTTACTGTAATGGAGAATGGATGAAAAGCATCCTTATGTTTCAGTCCAGTCAAATTAAAAATACATGAATAAATAAAATAAAACATAGTCAGTGGACTGGGAGAGGTCTCATGTACTGGGCGCAGCTCCTGATTAAGGAATTAAATGAGTTTCTACCACTCCCTCATGTGAAATAAGTGTATAGAGAATTCCTTCTCAGTGCTTTTTTAGACATCTGCCGATAGGAATTACAGTTACAGACTGCCCTTTAAGTAGACAGCTCGGATTATACAGTGCCCCCTGTCATACAATTATTTATTTATTTTATTTATTTATTTTACATTTGTTGACCGGGCTAGTCTAACTGGATATATGTCCATTTTCAGTAGAGGCCCGGGGAGATAAGCTCCAAGACATGGTCCAAATACAATAATACAATAATACAAGTACAAACAAATAAAAAATAAGAAATAAAATCTAATATTCTAGTAAAAATAGCAATTTTCCTGGTATGGAAAAAAAATACATCAACAATGGTAACGTGTATTTCAGCATAGAGGTTGTAACAGGATGTAACACTGAGGTAAAAAGTAACAAACAGTGCAAATTGAAAGAACTTAGACAACAATGCAGGTTAAGTTAGAGGTAGATAAAAGGAAATAATCATAGTAAAAAAAAAAGGAAAAAAAAAAAAGAAAATCATCAGTACTTGCAACATGTGAATTACAGCAGAAAGGTTAGGCAGGATCTAACACTGAGGGCCTGCAGTATAATATAGTGCTATTTTTAAGTATGGTGACATAGTATAGGTTAAGTCAGAAGTGAAAAAAGGGAGTTTGATGTGTAGTATTGTAGCAAAGGATTTGATTAAGAAAAGATATATAAAGAGGATAGACATGAAAAAAGGTAGACCAGAAAAATATAATAAGGTGGGAAAATGTAGTACAGAATAGTAGGGAGTGGATAGGTAAGTAAAGTTAGTAGAGGTAGATGACTAGTCTGGTCTGGAGCAGGGGCATATTAATTATCCAAACCAGGCAAGGTCTTGTTCTTGTTAAGGGAATTCACTGGGCAGCCTGTGAGACACTCTTAGAAGGACGTGCTTATCGACTTGTGTGTTTCTGGTGCTCTGGAAGGGTATCTGAGTGAATCCCACCACCAAGGATAAAAAGGATAGTGACAAAAGCTGAAAATGTCACAGAAATGGCACTTGTACAAATGACCTGTATAGCTGAGTATACACAGATTTTTATTTACATAAAAAATTAATGACCGTGAAATCTGGGGTGTTGCCACCTGTGCTGAAGTTTCTAATAACATGAAATGACACGGCTGCACTGCACACTTCCTGGGTAAATACACTTACAGCTGTTTATATTACCTATGGGCTATTTAGTTTCTGGACTAATATACTAAATCCAAATAACTAACATAAACAGCAGGACTTGCAAATTATTTATGTCTTACTGCTAGCTGCAAAGAAAGTTATTACATGGAAATGAAAGAAGGGGGAGGTTCAGTCAGAAAATTATAACCAATGCATGTTAAAATGCATGTAGTGTAAATGTTGTAGAATAATCACTGGACCATTATTCAACCTGTATGACCCATAACAAGAACCTCCTACTCACAAGAAGTCTGAGTGGATAGATATCATCAGGAGTTGATAAGATTGCATGTATAATGGGCCGAGTAGCAGGCTGAAACCTGGAAAACCAATTTTATATTATTAACATAACTTTGTTAAATGACTTCTTCCCTGTGCTTGGCTGATAAAATTGTTTTGTTTTTTTTTTTGCTCATGCCATTCAAATAATCTTTTATAATATTGAAAAGGTATGTCGTACAAAAAGTAGTGTGCATATGTGTGTGTGTGTGTTGGGGGATACATTTTGGAAGAGGTGTGCAGTTTCAAAAATTCAGGTTATACCCCGGCAAAATATTAAGGAAATCAGAGTTACACTAGGGAAGTGTTTATACCCTTGCTCTATAGTTGTATGACCTTCTCAGTTGTTATATATACCTAGCACGGGGGTGCTAGGGGTGAAGGGGGGGCTCACACCCTGAAAACACTGGTTTTGAATGTGGTTAGATTTTACTGATATTTTTGTAGAGATATTTCTTAGCTTAGACATTTTTCTGTTGATATTTTTTGCAGTCAATATTGTGCTGCTTAGATTACTATAAGTGTGTGTATATATATATATATATATATATATATATATATATATATATATATATATATATATATATATCTGTGTGTGTGTGTGTGTATGTTTATTACTATACATCAAATACACCCAATGTCGACATGCTAAATGTCAAAGCTATAACATCAAAAATGCTCATATCAACATGCAATTACGCCTCCTCTCATGCAAAATTTAACTTAAAAAAAAAAAAAAAAAAAACAAAGTAAAAACTTTTTTGCAGGGGTCAAAGAGTGCATTAATGTTCTCCTTGAGCCAGAGCTCAGACAAACTGCTGCAGTAATTAGAACCCATAGGAGGCAAACTTCCAGCAGCACACCTGATAGGTTCATAGGTTGGTACTAGGCTATCAGCCCTAGGGCCTATACAAGCCTAGCCACAACAATTCCCTGGTTCTTTCTTCCTACAGTATTTACTTCCCTGGACCCCTGTCTAGCCGGCCGACTGACATGATCCCCGGGTTGAATTTCCTATCTCCCATTAAATCATCAACGTTCCTTTTGAAGAGGGCCAAAATCAATGCCCCATCTTTGGAAAGGATCACAACATTAGGAGGCAAATTTCCAGTAGCACACTTAATGTCTATAGATCAATGTTCCAGCCTTGGAAAGGGTCATAACATTTTAATGTTTGAAGATCAATGTCCCACGTTTGGGAAGGATCAAAACTTTAGGAGGCAAACTTCCAGCAGCACACCTAATGCCTGAAAATCAACGTCCCAGGGGTGCAAAGGGTCACAACCTTAGGAGGCAAACTTCCAGCAGCACACCTAATGGCTGTAAATCAATGCTCCAGCCTTGGAATGGGTCACAAAATAGGAGACAAACTGCCACAGTACAACTAATGTCTATAGATCAATGCTCCAGCCTTGGAAAGGGTCACAACATTAAGAGGCAAACTTCCAGCAGTACACCTAAATTTTGTAGATCAATGCCCCAGCTTTGGAAAGTGTTATAACATTAGGAAGCAAACTTCCAGCAACACACCTATTGTCTGTAGAACAATGCTCCAGCCTTGGAAAGGATCACAACCTTAGGAGACAAACTTCCAGCAGCACACCTAATGTCTGTAGAACAATGCTCCAGCCTTGGAAAGGATCACAACCTTAGGAGACAAACTTCCAGCAGCACACCTAATGTCTGTAGAACAATGCTCCAGCCTTGGAAAGGATCACAACCTTAGGAGACAAACTTCCAGCAGCACACCTAATGTCTGTAGATCAATGCTCTAGTTTTGGAAAGGTTCACAACATTAGGAGACAAATTGCCACAGCACACCTAATGTCTGTAGATCAATGCTCCAGCCTTGGAAAGGGTCACTAACAAATCAGTCTGCTTCTCTCATCATCATACATGGACTACTAATTTATTGTTTTTTGCCTCATTCCCATCCAGTTCCACTCTCCTCGAAGATCTATTCATTGTTTGTTTACTGTCATAGAAAATCATAGCAAATGCTGTTTCAAAACAACATAGCAGTATTTCATTTTTTTGTTAATTTTCTCTTTTACGCATGGTTTTGTGATCTTGGAATTACATGTAAGTAAGGGGATGCGGGTTTGAAAGGGGTTGCTCTTCTTAGACAAAGTGTTTTTTCTTCCTTTTTCTCTGGATGAAAGTTCAACAGGTTGTCTTTGTCTGGTTGTAGCTTCATTCAGATGTAACTCAACAATTCACAGAGGAAATGGTGATGGGTCATGGTATGTGACACAGTACCCATCATTGTTAAGCAGTTTATGTCCCACCTCCATAACCACACAATGCATTTAATACCTGATGGACATACTTTTCCATGACATATATATTCAAGTGTCGCTAGCCTCCATTAGTGGCCAATAATATGGTGTTTCACCATGCTTCCTCTGGTATATGAAAGGACAGATGGCCGCCCTCTTCTTGAACACCCAGCCCCAGAATATCCTCTAGTTCTCAGATCCACTAGTCAAACCACAACCATAACACAAAAGATGGACACTGTACTATTGTCTACAAAAGTAAGTATCTTTGCATCTATTATAATTTCATTTTGGTGAGCTCAATGCCACCTGCCTATACAAACATCCACATTCACATCAGAGCACATTTTATTGTTCTTTCTAAATGTATGACTATTCCCTTCTCAATAACACCTGCTGCTCTAAAATATATGACCTCTAAGTGGCAAGACCTGAATTCAAACTTTCCTTGGTAGTTAACCACACCCGCTGAACAGCACCTGCAGCTCAGCAGACAGTATAAAACATGCCCTTCATGCCTGACTGAAGTCATCACCGACCCTTCCCTTGTCTACACTGCCAGTAATTAACTTGCCAAGGGAAACACCCCTTCTGCAGCTGCTCTCCTGTGGCTGAGTGATCCCATGACTGTTATCACTTATTTATTCCTGTACTGAAGGTCTGTAAGGGATGTTCTTATGAACACTGTTGGCAATTTGGGCATCATACAACACAAGAAGCACCTTTCTACATATTAAGATGTTCCTCACCTCTCTCCGCCCATCCTTCACCTCTGAGGAGGAGAACATACATTGGCAGTGTGTCATCTCACCTATGGATGACAAACACCACCCCTCATTACCGAATGTGTTTTCAAGTCAGTCTATGCCATCTGCATAACAATTCAGGGATTTATCTCCATGTCTGCAGGTGGTGGTGGGGTGCAGACTATGTACAGCTTTTCTTGATCGAGCTTTTTAAATCTGTTACTCTTCACCAAAGTGTCTGTACTTTTTTGTGATCTCATTCTCATCTTTTGCCCCCTCCTTCACGCATTTAACTTTTTTTCTGGCAACATCCCATTGTCACCCTTTTTCCTCAGGGCAGCATCGTCTGTGGAGTAGAAACTTCTGCACTCCCTGGAATCTTTCATCCCTACTCCTTTCTAAATATTTACCACTCAGACCTGCTCCCAAATATCTTTACTTTTTTGCGAGTTTGTTAACCAGATGGATTATCTTGCCCAAGGGCCATTTGCAGCAATGACCACAAGGCATAAACATTACAGATAAGCATTAAGTTACATCATGAGTGAAATAGTTGTAAAGACTACCACAGCATAATAGGCTGCTCCATGACACATTGGAATATGGCATAACACCTGCACATAGCCAGCAGTTGAAAAGAAAAACACTAAACATAATTAAGTACTCAGCCACCATAGCCGAAACTTAGATTCAAGAAAAGAGATGCTCAGAATAACAATACATTTGAACGCTACAAACAATTATCAAAGAGTTTATGTACTACATTTTCAGATGGGAAGTATGTCAGCAATAAAATCTAACATACCAAACAAATAAGGTGTTTTGTACTGAGATTTAAAATTACTTCACAGATAATTTTTAAGCAGTCACCCTCTTATTTAGTTATACTCCACGATAAACATATGACATATAACTTGTGATAGGTGAGGTTATGCGGCATGGACCTACAGTTAAGGTACTTAATTTGTTCTTTTTTGGTAACTGTGTGACTGTGCTGCTCACAGACAGCATTTTCAGGTATGATACAGGACTGGTAACTATCAGTTACACATGGCTATACACCAGTTCACACAAGCTACAATACAAGTAATAAACATATGAGATATAAGGCATCAGTAAAATGGAAGCCACATGCCTGACTGCATGTTCTAACACTAGACAAGTTGCAGGCTGTACAGTGATCTAATAAGCACAAAGGGGCAATAACAGCACCAAGCAGACACAAGCACTGACCTCAGGTCGCTTCCAGGCTGAACAGATGCAGTGTGACTGAAAGAGGGGAAAAAAGGACAAGACCAGACACTGGTTCCTAAAAGAGGTACAGCCTGTGAACATAAGAGGTGAACAGTGAAGAAAGTTCCATACTTTGAGGCCAACTACTAAAATGTATGAAGTGTGAACTGAACTTGGAACCATGAGTTAACCAGTCCCACAAAGAAACCTGATTTTCTCTCAGTAGACCTGCAGCAGGAGGGTAGACTTGGTCATAAGCGACAGCAAAGAGTTTCTTCTGTCCACCAGCAGAAGCGATATTACCAGCCTGACCTGTTATAAACACAGCATTACTGCTCACTCAGAAGGACGTGAGAACAAATCTGCATAGGTGGTCTTAACTCCCACTTAACATCAGAAATCCGCTATCCTGCAAACTAGGTTCAATGGATGTATACAATTCCCTTTGCAGGAATAAAATTGCTACCCAATTTCCATGGAAGGAGAAACTGAGTTGGACACTGCCCTTGTGCATTTGTTATCAGTGTAACTGTAGGTACTTAAGCAATTATGCCAGATGTCGACACACTTAAAAAAACGGGACACGGTGACTTATCATCACATCTGCCAAAGCACAGCAGCCTAGGAGCTACATCCACTGTGTGTGTGTGTCCTGAAAGACATCTCACAGTGACAGTGACTGAATCAAGCATCTGCAGTCTTTGCTAATGAAAAAGTCACAGCAGCAGAGCACACTCCATCTTTGAAAAGAATGACACCTTTGGAAATGCCTTGTAACTCAGTCACAAAGTAACTGCAGTATGCCAGTATTCCTCGAACTGTGTCGTCAGTATGCAGTAAGTTCTGCAAAGCATCTTTCTGCTGTGCTTAATGAAGAAGATGAGTGCTGGACATTTGGAGAGGGCATTACTTTGTGCATATCATCACTGATCTTTCTCACCCGTTGTTCCTGCTTGCCATGCCACAGGTAAATAGCACAAGTACAGCTTAGATCTCCAAGCCTCATGCAAAACAGCAGACCTATTGTGCTTTACCCTGCCTCAGTAGCTGCCTTTGCATATACCCCTGTGAAGCCAGCTGTTTTTCCCATTTTAGTGACTAAACATCACAAAAGCAGAAGTTCTAGCTCAGCATACATCTGCATATAACAAAAACATGTTATGTTTTTTGCTACTCTCAGCAACCTATTTTCAGTAATGTTATCAAAAATGTGAACACAATATGCAAAGTTTTGTTTTAATAACAACCTCCGTGTTTTCATTGAAAGATGTATTTTAGTCGTTTGAGTAGAAAATTCCAACCATTGAAAATGCCCATATTTGCAGCTACATTCAAATATGTTGTTGAAATCAGATTATTTTCTTCTCCCTTATTCTCTAAAATTGGAAAACAGAGCATATAAGCCAGCGCCTTTCTTACAACAAAAGAAAATGTGTCCAGTGACTATGATGATAAAACCTGTTCCTTGCCTATACTCATCTTCGCCTCAAAGGGGGGGGGCTAGGGACCTGCTGCCATACCACTGCCTGAATGAGCAATCAGATGATAGCAGAAGATAAAGACAGCAATCATCACCAGCTTTATGAGTGCAGAGCTTTATGAACTAAATATTCTCCGGTGCCTTAGTATTTTGGACTTGGCAGAATATGATAGAAAAATGCTTCCAGATATGCTCTGTGCTAAGCTAGAGATGAAAAGTGGGGACATACCTAAAGAAGAATACTAGAAATATGGGGAGAATGGAAACAAACTCCTTACAGTAGCTGCTCTATTCCACATAAACAAATTGTCTACCAGACATTAATTTATCCTTAAGAGAAGACAGGGATTCCAGTGAGCCAGCATTGTACAGCAATACTATGACTTGGGCTAAAGGTCTAAATTATTCACAGCTGATTTCTGGGTAGCCCCACTTCCAGAAATCTACTTAGCGTGTGCTTTTAATAAGGTACAGACTTCATCTGTACATACATTTGAAATAGCAACATAAGTCCTAAGGCCTCACTTCACTGGGAGTAGGTCTTTTCTGATTAGGCTGTACCCCACTACTTCAAAGGGCCCACATGAGAAAACCACTTTAACAGGTATCGCTGAAAACCTTATATTTGCCAAAAAAGTTAGTTTAATCTCATATTTTTGTTTAAATGCTCTAATATCATTCAAACAAGCATTACAGTGTTTTCTGTGCCTCAAGAAACAATGTTTTCAAAGTTAATATAATAGTAGGCTCAGTTCTTGCTCTCTGAAATGTATTTTTCTTAACACTCAGATTTATTAAAATTGTGTTTAAAATGACTATCACAGACATAACAACAGAAAGGTACAATGTGCTGATCCCACAGACACCACATGGCTACATGGCTAAATAAAGTCTATCTATCATCATGTCCTCAAGTGGCATACAGTACTACAAACTCCTTTAGTTAGCAGGAAATGTTGACTAGCACACTTCATAAGCTCAAGTAAGAAAAGCAGCGAAGCTGAAGTGCAGTGAACACAAAGGGGCACACATGAACCCTGAAGGGAGCCACTGTGCTGATTCGGCAAAAGGCAAATTTCAAGTCATCTACATTACTTTGTTTCAGCTTTCACTTCATTTTCTGTATTTCCTTCAAATGCCTAAACTCTTGTAACACATGAGTAAAATACTTCCTTTGCTCACATGAACCCATTCATAAGCGACTGCTAATCTTCTTATAAGTTATGCTGTGATCGATTTTTTTTGTCAAATCAAAACAAAGGTCCCTTTCGCCAGTTTCATTACTCTTGGAAAAAGATGGAAAGATCTAGGTGTCGGCCATTAGTATAACTCAACATAATGATATACTTAGAGCAGTTACTAGCATCTGTGAAATTATTTTTTGACAGCCAGCTCCTTTGTTTTTAAATGCAGGCTCATTAACTAGTCAGCGGTATTCTTATATGTCAGACTTCTGCAAATTGGGTTGTTTGGATAGGCATCGCTTAAACCTAATTCACTTCATAATTCACTTGAGTCAGTCAGTCAGCTGACAGTGGATGAAAATTAAGAACTTCATAAGCAATTTGTTCTTTAAATAAATAGTATCTTAGAAGCTTGTGAATGAGAACCTACAGGCAATCCAGACAGAAACCTCCAGTAATCGACTCCATACTTCTTAGGTGCTGTTCCCCCATGAGCCCAGCCCACATTACTAACTACCCGGAACCATGGATTTCCACTTCCAAACTGGCTCTCTAGCCAGCAGCCTGGTTGAAGTGGACATCCTGAGATAGTCCTGCAATTTCTTAAGTTTACTGACAACAACCTGCTACTTAAACAAACTGACACAGTGTGTGAGAGATGCAGTTATGTAATGCTATTGGAGACAAAACTCTCACATGAAGACAATACAAATAACAAACAGGTTGTCAGTACCAAACACCATAATAAACCTACCAGACACACAGATCAGACCAAACACATAAACCTACATATGTTGAGGCTCTTAAAAGTAACCTTCCTAAACCACAAAAGCCTCATAAACGTAACCTAAGAAACAAGTGCCCCCAGCAACTTCCCAAACTACTATACAGACAGCACACACCATGAAACATACATCAGAGGGTCATGGTAACTCAATTCAAAAGCCCAAAAGGCACACCTCCATACAATCTAACATCCTATTCATAGGTGACTCCATTTTGAGATATACGGATGAACCACTCACCAGGCTGTGCAAGGACAGGGTCACTGTCAGTTGCCTACCAGGTGCCAGGATTTACCACATTATGCAGCACTCCAGTTCCTGCAGCACAGAAGTACTCATATGACACAGTCAAAGTGTGCATGGTGTAAATGATCTGATAAGTACTTCCCTGGACTAAATGCAGAGAGACAGGATGGAGGAATAGGAATCAGAGACAGCTGTGACCTTTTACAATCACTAAGAATGATGTTGCAATATGAACAAAAGATTACTGACTTCAACAATTGGCTTAGCTTCTGGTGTCATCTTACTGTGGGATCCTCCACCTCAGGCGACCCGAATGTCCGGCTCCTATGCAAAAGCTTAAGCATCGTTGCTGCCATGTGCATGGGACGTCACATGCAGGGCCATAAACCATGGCCTTTAAATATGACGTTTGCATGCAGAGGCCTCAGAACTGACTGCCCAGTCAGACAACAGTCTAAGGAATCCAAGAAAGATGCCATCTAGACAGGGTAAATGTAATGAAGGGGGAGGTGGGAGGGAAGGAATACTGCAACGTGGAAGAGAAGGACATCTACGGTTATGGTAAGATTTTACACAACTAATCTATGTCCTTCTATTCCCATGTTGCAGTATTCTTACTGTGGGGAGTGCCACAGCTCAAGAAAAGGAGTGGGTGGTGGAGGAAGCTGCAGTTTCCAAGAATCCATGGAGGATTTCCCTTGCAAATCCTGCCCTGGCTCTGGAGACATAGTCCAATTTGTAAAGTTTGGTAAAGGTATGCACAGAGGATCATGTGGCTGCCTCAAGAATTGGTGGCTGTGTCCAGGCCTTTGAGGAAGGCTCCTGACAAGTCCATTGCTCTTGTAGAATGCGCCTTAACATTGTAAGGTAAGTGTTTGCCATGGTAAGAGTAGCAGAAGGAAATAGATTTTCTTATCCAGTAGGATATAGTTTGTTTGGATACAGCCTTAACCAGGGCCCTGGGGTGGAAGAACACAAAAAACTGATTGGACCTTCTAATGGTTTTGGTCTTGTCCAGATAAAATCTTAATTTATTGTGGACATCAAGGGAGTGAAGTACTCTCTCACTGTCATTCTAAGGAGAGGGAAGAAGGTGCATAAATGAATGGACTGATTGATGGACACTTCATTGACCACTTTGGGGGTGAAGGAGGGATTGGTGCGAAGGGTCACCCTATCTTTGTGGAAGACTGTGTAGGGTGTGGATGCCATAAGGGCTTGCAGTTCAGAGACCCTTCTGGCTGAAGTAAGGGCTACTAAAAGAACAGTTTTCCAGGTGCACATCTGCAGAGAATCAGAGTTTGCTGGTTCAAAGGGGGCATTAGTGAGCTTCTCTAGCACGTAGTTCAAGTCCCAAGGGAAGGAAATTGGTTTCTCTGGCAGTCTGACGTGGAGAACCCCTTTTAAGAATAGTTTGGTATCCAGCCTTGAAAGAAGAGGTAGATCCAATGGTAAGTAGGCTGAAATGGCAGATAAGTGGACTTTCACTGAAGAGTATGAAAGTTCTGATTTTATGAGTTCATAGGCTAGGACTAGAGGAACATCCACTTGGAAGGGGTACGTTTGCCTTTGGAGACACCATTTGGAGAACCTTTTCCATTTTGAAAGATAGGCTCTCCTGGTAGTGGGCTTTCTGGCCTCCTGCAAGATGGATAACAAGTCTTCTGAGTACTGGTGTCTGAAGGGGATCAAGAGTTTATCACCCACAAGGTTAAGCAGAACATCTCCAGGTGTGGATGAATGACAGATTCCTTCTGTTGTGTGAGCAGGTCCACCCTGTGAGGCAACTTGTGGTGATTGCCCTTGGCAAGAGATAGAAAAAGGGGGAACCAATGCTGTCTTGGTCAATAGGAAGTCACCAACAAGATTCTTCACTTGTCCTTCTGGATTTTAGAAGGACATTCTGAATGACAGGGATGGGAGGGAAGGCATAAAGGAACAGTCCTTTCCATGAAATTGAGAAGGCATCCATTCTCCAGGCTAGGGGGAGGGATCCCTAGAGCAGAACAGCTGCAATTGTTTGTTCTGGGCCCGGGGGAGGCAAACAGATCTATCTGTGGTGTGCTCCACTGGTGCTCAATGTCTAAGAACACATCTCTGTGCAAAATCCACTCATGATGTTGAGAGAATGATCTGTTAAGCTCATTCACCTGATGGTTGTCCTGGGATGGAATGTAGACCTCCTGCAGTGTGATAAGAATACAGAGTAGGTAGGACCTGGTCCCCCCCTATTTGTTGATGTACCACATCACAGTTGTATTGTCTGCAAAGATTTGGAGGGGGCCTGCCTGCATTAGAGGAAGGAAGGTCTGCAGGGCTAGATGGAGTGCAGTCATCTCCCTTATCTTGATATGTTTTTTCTGGAGGGAGGGCTCCCATTGAGCCTGCACCTTGAGGCTGTTCATAGTGGCTCCCCACCCTAGATCTGTGGCATGTGTGTGTATACATTGCACTGGATTGGTGAGTTGCAGAGGTAGGCTGGGTTCTGGTGAACTTGTTGGATCCACCACCTCAATTCTGTCTTCAGGCAGGGTACCAAGGGTACATGAAAGTCCAGGGGGTGGCTGCGTTGTGACCAGAAATTTTTTAGGTACCACTGGAACGTCCTTATGTGCAGCCTGGCTAGGGGTAGCATAGGGATTGTAGCTGCCATGAGGCCTAGAAGATGTATGAACTGCCTGGCCAAAATGCGGGTGCCCAGGAGAAGCTTGTGGAAGTGGTTGACTAGGGAGCAGACTTTGTCCTGAGGAAGAAAAGCCCTCATTAAGTTGGTTCTTATCCTACAGCCCAGGAAGGTTTTGTACTGGGCTGTGGCGAGGGATGATTTTGTCAGGTTGAGGGTGAACCCCAAGCTCTGAAGTAGGGACATAGTGAACAGTAAGTGGTTATTGAGAATGCGTTCCTCTACTGATAGAATGAGGATATCATCTAGGTAGGGGTACATATGAATGCCTTTTGTTCTGTAGTAGGCTACTGCTGGGGCTAGACACTTTGTGAAGGCTCTAAGTGAAGTAGATAAACCAAAGGGCAAGGCAGTAAATTGAAAGTGTGAAGAGGGCCCAGCAAAATACAAAATCTTTCTGTAGTTTGAATGAATGGGAATGTGGAAGCATGCCTCCTTCAAGTCCACAGTGGCCATAAATGCCTTGGGTGTCAATAGTGGGAGAAGGCTTTGAAGGGATAACATTCTGAAAGAAGGGACCTTCAGAAAAATACTTAGGTAGGACAAATCCAGGATGGGACTCCAAGGACCATCCTTTTTTGGCACTAGAAAGAACCATGAGTAGAATCCCCTTCCTACTTGGCCTGAGGGACCTCTTTCTATGGTCCCTTGGGTGAGTAGATCCTGGATGATATGGGAAATTAGATCTAGCTGTTTTTGGGTGGGAAGGGGATGCCTTGTGGTAGGAGCTTTTCCTGCCAGGACATGAAGTACCCTTTTTCCACTATTGCTAATACCCAGCGGTCTGAGGTGATTTTTTTCCAGAAGGGTAGACAGTGAGAGAGGCGGGAGGTGGCTGAGCCAGGCATGCATTACTGTTTCTATCTGGAAAGGGCTGCCTAGAGGTAGGTTGAGGAGGGACTGCCCTTGGGGAAGGTGCCTTTCTAGATCCTCTCGTGTGTCTAGAGGAGGAGGAGGAGGTGGATGGGGCTGGGGCCCTCCTGACAAAAGTGGTCTTGGCAGGGTAGTTTCTGTAGAATTTGGGAATGGAAGAGACCAATAAATGTTTGAGGTCCTGAAGTTCTTTGCTCTTTTCCTGGAGGCTTTTGAACAGTTCAGCAGACTGTTTGCCAAACAGGAATTTGTTGTCAAGTGATGCATCTAGGATTTTGGTTTTAAAGTCCTCAGGAAGGGGCTGAAGCCTGAGCCAGGAGTATCTGCATAGTACAGAGGCTGAAGCAGCGGACCTAGTGTAGGCCTCAGCCACATCATACCTGCACTTTTGAATGTCTGGCAACCTGTGATGCTAAAGACAACTTAGATGCTACCTGAGATTTGTTAGGAGAGTCCGGCATGGAGGAAAGTAAGGAGGCTGCCTGAGAAACCAAGTCTAGGGCATATTTGACCATGTAGGTCTGATAATAGATAGCCCTGAAAGCCAGCATGGAGGGTATGTACATCTTTTTCCCCAGTCTGTCCATGACCTTGCTGTCCTTGTCTGAAGGTAGAAGGTAGGAGGACGGTATTAGTCTGGAGTGCTTGTCACAGGCCATTGCAATGACTGCAGGATCTGGCATATGTGGCTTAATTAGGTGTTTTGTGCTCATCAGGGACCTTGTAAAACTGGTCAGGTCTCTTGGGAGCTGGGGGCTGTGATTCGGGGGTCTTGGAGGCTACTGCAAATGCATCAAAGTAAGCTGGAATCACAGGGGGAATTGCAGAGGGGAAGGGTGACGCCACCTGGAATACTTCAAAATACCTCTTTTGAACCTCAGTCATCTGGAGTGGCATCCCACTTGAAATACTCCCTCATTTTGGTAATTGTTTCCCCAAAAAAAAATATCTTCAGGGGGTGAGTCTCCTTCTAAGGAGACCTCATCTGGGGAGTAGTAATTCCAGAGGGGAAGCTAACTGAGAAGTATAAGTTACAGATTCATCTGAGGAGGAAGAAGAGGAGTCTTCCTCTTGAGTATGGGGTTGTGGGGCTGAGAGTAGGCAATGTAGCAGCAGGGGAAGCTATGGGCCTAAGAGCCATAAAGGCCTGAACCAAAGACTGTGAAAATGTATTCCAGTCTGGTTGGTCCTCAGTGGAAGTAAACAAATGTTTAGATTTTTGCTTCCTCTTGAGAGGAGTACTCTTAGTGGATGGCGTAGGCCTAATGTTGGGTGTTTGGCCTGTGGAAGAGGATTCTGTTTCCAGAACTGTGGGCAGGCATCCAGTGAAGCCTGGTTCCCCCTCGATCTTAGCCAAAGCCAATGTCAGAGTGACCTCCGAGGACATGTCTACTGGGGTTTCCAAGGCTGCTTCCACAAAGGTAGCAGCTGAAAAGTACAGTTGTGTACACTTACCATAAATGTAGATGTTCAAGTGTATTCACTGTTGCAGTCATCACTTGCGGGTTATCCCTGCTGTGGTAGCCCTCGGCCAAAATGAATACCAAAGACAATGTTTTTCTACATCGGCTGCTGTTGCTTGTTGACTGACATCAGGTCATCAGTGCTATAAAGCAAGGCAGCCAACGCCATTACATCAGTTTTTCTTGCCCTAACCAGTCAGAAGCCCAAGGAGACATGCTAAAGTAGTCCTGGTGGCTAAAAGCCACCATAAGAAGCTTATGTCTCCCTAAGGAAGGAGGATATAAGGGGGAAGAAGAGAGGGAAACCAGGACAGCAACACTGAATACACTCGAACATCTACATTTTTGATGAGTGTACACAACTGTACTATGTTCTTCATGCTTCAATGTTGCAGTCATCACCTGTGGGAGGATTCCCAAAGCTGAGGAGAGGGGTGGAAGGATTAGTTAGAGACCTAGGCATGGGTAAGCATGCCCTGTAGAACTGCAGGGGCAAACCCTGCCCTAGCCTTAGAGAAAACAGGTAGGTGGTAATTCTTTGTAAAGGTATGGACAGAGGTCCAGGTGTCAGCTTCCAAGATGTCCCTGGTGGGAACTCCCCTGAGGAATGCTGTGGAAGTGGAGGCTGCCCTATTGGAATGGGTACGAATAGACTTAGGGGGTGGTTTCCCATGTAAGCTGTAGCAGAAATGGATACAGTGTGATATCCATTTGGAAATGGTTTGCTTGGAAATGGGCTTCCCCTCTGCCCCTGGGGCAAAGCTGACAAGAAGTTGGTCTGTTTTCCTGAAGGGTTTAGTATGGTCCAGGTAGTATCTGAGCTGCCTGTCCAAATCTAGTGAGTGTAGAATTCTTTCCCCCTATTTTGTGGGTTAGGGAAGAAGGTGGGCAGATGTATGGCCTGGTTGAGAGTCACATTAGATACCACCTTGGGCATAAAGGAGGGGTTAGTCCTCAGGGAGACCCTGTCTGCATGGAAAATGATGAAGGGCTCAATAGCCATCAGTGCCTGACCCTGAAGTTCTGAAACCCTTCTGGCTGAAGTGATAGCTAGGAGAAAAGCAGTCTTCCAGTAGAGGTATTTTAGTTCTACTGAAGCAGCAGGTTCAAAGGGTGGTAAGGTTCATTTTTCCAAAACATAATTCAGGTCCCAGGCTGGCATGGGTGGCCTTCTGGGAGGTCTGATATTAGAAGCCTCTCTGAGGAATTGTTTAATCATAGGATGTGAGAACAGGAGCTGGTCTGTATCGAAATGAGCTGAAATGGCTGAGGCATGGATTTTATTAGAAGAGAAGGAGAGGCCACTATTGAGTAACTCCACTAGATAGTCCAAGATAAGAGGGATGGAAGTTTGTGAGGAACTTCCCCCTCTGGACTGGCTCCAGGAGCAGAATCTTTTCCATTTCCCTGCATAAGAATTTCTGGTTCTGGGTCTTCTGGCCTCTGTGATAATGTCTAGGACCTGTTTGCTTAACTGGGGCCCAGTGTTTGGTTTTAGAGTATTAGCCATGCTGACAGTTTGAGAGTCTGCAAGTCTGGGTGCAGCATTCCCCCCACCTGAGTCAAGAGGTCTGAAATCAGGGGAAGCTGCCTGGGAGGCTATGATGTCAGGCTGCGCAGTAAGGGGTACCAATGCTGTCTGGGCCAATCCGAAGCAATGAGGCTAGCCTTTGGTCTCTCCTCCCTTATCTTGATCAGTACCTTGGGAATAAGAGGCAGAGGAGAGAATGCATACACAAAGAGGGAGTTTCAGGGGAAGGTCAAGGCATCCACCTTCCACGTTAGGTGGTGATACTCCCTGGTACAGAATTTTTATAGCTGGTGGTTGAGGTGCGAAGCAAAGAGATCCACCTCTGGAGTTCCCCACTCCTGAGTGACTTGCAAAAAGATCTTTCTATGGAGCTGCCATTCGTGGGGGTCTAGTAAGTTTCTGCTTAAGTGGTCTGCCAGGGTGTTGTTGATTCCTGGTACGTAATGGGCTATTAGGTGTAATCCCATGGAGGAGGCTGTCAGCCAGAGGTTCATGGCTAGCCTGCACAGAGGGTAAGGTTGGGTCGTCCCTGTTTGTTGATGTACCACATTACTGTGGTGTTGTCTGTTTTGATAAGGAGAACCTCTGGCCTGAGATGGGGTTTGAAGGATGCCAGAGCCTTTTGTACTGCCATAAGTTCCTTCTGGTTGATGTGTAAGGGAAGGTGCTGGGCATCCCAAAGACCTTGGGTGCACCTGCCTTCTAGGTGAGCACCTCAAGCAATGTCTGAAGTATTGGTGGTGATGGTCTACCCGCTAGGGTGGAGGATGAAAGGAAGACCCTTGTTCTTCACACAGGCCCCTGCCCACCAGAGAAACTTGGCCCTTACACAGGGGATCAGAGGGAGAGAGGTCTCTGGAGGCTGAGAGTGCTGACACCAAAGGTTCTTTAGATTCCACTGAAGTTTTCTCATGTGAAGCCTGGCTAGAGGAATTAGAAGAATGCAAGATGCCATGTACCCCAAGGCTTGCAGGAACTTCCTTGCCATGAGGTGACTTCTGGAAGCCAGCTGGGTAAAGGAGAGAGGCAGGAAGCTCTGCTTTTCTGGGGATAGGAAGGCCATTTGGGATGCTGTGTCCAGCAGTGCTCCCAAGAAAATGATCCTCCTGGAGGGTGTTGTCTTTGATTTCTTCTTGTTGATGGTGAACCCTAAGGAAGTTGGCTGACAGATGCCATTTTGGAATACGAGGACGGAAGATGAAAATACGTCCAAAATAAGAGCTCTACGATGAATGGTTCTCACATTAAAAAGGGCACAGAACGGGCAACGGGGGCTGTCGTGGTCTGGGTCTAAACAAGTGACACAGTATGAATGGAAGTCTCGGTGTGGGATCTGCTTTCCACAGGCAAGACAATTGTTAACTTTTTCAGACATCAGTTAGTGCAAGAAAAAAGGATCTCCAATGGGGTACTTAGCTTTAGACGTTTTCAGCTGTAATTCGAACTCTGGTAGCGACCGACCAGCACACTTGCGAACTGCTTTTGCCATGGGCTCCATGGCAAGAAAGACTGATGTAATGGCATCGGCTGCCTTGCTTTATAGCTTTGATGACCTGACGTCAGTCAACAAGTGACAGCACCCGACGTAGAAATACATTGACTCTGGTATTCGGGCTGGCCGAGGGCCACCACACCAGGGATAATCCACAGGTGATGACTGCAACAGTGAAACATGAAGAACATCTGCCGGTTCTACCAGATGCCCCTCAACCCCTATATCAGTGGCTGGCAGGGTGTCTGACATTGAAGGGGCAGAAGTAGTAGGCTATACCATGTTGGCCTTCTTTTCAGGAGGCTCCACCTCAACAGCCGATTCTGGTTACATATGTAGGGGTAAATGTTTTAGTTGCTGGTTTTTGAGATAAAAGTTTTAGGACTGACAGATGACTATGAAGGGTTTTAGGTAAGAATGACTGGCAAATGCTACAGGCAGTATGGTCGTGGTCTTGGCCCAAGCACAAACAAAGTTTGTGCGAGTCCTTGTGCGGAATCTGGCGGCTGCACTTGCATTTCCCCTTTCTAGTGGACACTGGCTAAATAATAAGGGCAAAGCAACCAAAGTGCAAGCAAAAGAAAATTTTCCCCAACGGGGTACTTATCTTTGGACATCTTCTGGAGCACAGAGCGAAGCAACTGATCTGATGTTTAACTGCAGCAGAGAAGTTCTGAGGCCTGTGCGTGCAGACATCACATTTAAGGCCCATGGTTTATGACTCTGCGTGTGACATCCCACACAGCTGGCAGCAACCAGGCTTAAGGTTTTGCATACAGCCAGATGTTCAGGTCACCTGAAGCTGAGGATCCCACAGTAAGAATACTGCAACATGGGAATAGAAGGACACACACACACACACATATATATCAGCCTGGGAGGAGATGGTAAGACAGTCCTAAATGCTTTGCCAGGGATGGCCTGTACCAGTCCTCTCAATACTTTCATATACTAGCTAAAACTTTCTCCATCCCCATAGTGCCATTTTTAGGCAATATCAGTCCTCAAAATATTCCAACAAAAATAACAGAATCTGGATAACAATGTTAGGAGCCCAAGAAAAATCTGCATTCCCAACAAGCATGCCTTACCATGGAAAACATTAACATATGTATAGTTAATGAGACATGGCTCAAAACCATTGAAAGCAATCCATCAGTGCAGGGTTTCAATGCCTACAACATGCTCAGGCCCATCGGTGGCAATGAAGGCACTGAAGGTAGCAGTGTCCCCATTTGTAAAAAGTACTTCTCCTCCCCACTAGTGACAAAATAACAATCTGGAACTCCTCATGTCCAGCATACCACTAACCCCCCCCCCTTACCACATCGCAACTAAGGACAGGACCTCCTCAATGCTCCCCTGAGTCCATAACTCTTACCTAACTAGTATGGAGTCCCTCTGCATTAAGCCAAACACCATTCTCCTAGGGCACTTCAACTATCCGACCAATAACTGGAAGACATGGTCAGAATTGCAGGTGCCACATCAGACTCCAAACCAGTTACAAGTGGCATCCCACAAGGCTCAGTCCTGGGACCTCTCTTGTTCGGTATATACTTCTCTGAGGTACAGGCTAATACGGGAGGACTATGGCTGACCAAGTTCGCAGATGACTGCAAGCTGGGCGCCATAATCAACTCTCCGGCTGACACAAGCATCCTCCAAAAGGGTCTCACAGAGACAGATAACTGGTGCCAGAGCCATGGCCTTAAGCTAAATGAGAAAAAAGTGCATAGTCATCCCCTTTGGGAAAAACAAAGTGCCCACAAATTACCACATAGGTGGCAATCTATTAAGTACAGAAGAAGTAATTAGGGATTTGGGGACCCATGTAGATAGAATCCTCTCTTTTGACAATCATGTTGCCAGAGTGGTTAGAAAGACCTTCTATATAGCCTACCTTATCATAAAAGGGTTCACATCTAGAACAAGAGAGGTCATTGTGCCCCTCTACTCATCACTCATCAGGCCCATAATTGAATACAATGCCCCATTTGGGATGCACCTTACCGGACACCTGCAGCAACTGGAGAGTTCCCAAAAGTACCTCCCAAGAAGATCAAAGGACTCAAACAGATGCCCTGTGCAGTTCGGCTAAAGAAACTCCAGCTCTACTCAGTTGCTTACCGCCTACTCAGTGGTGATCTATGTCTGACTTATAAAGCCATGTCCAACCCAGAATTAATGGACATGCTCCACCTCAGGAAATCCAAATCCCTTAGAGCTACACGCTCCAGGGACCTAAACCTCAGCACAGAAATAAATAGGACATGCTGGAGGGACAGATTCATATCCCAGAGGCTGCCCTCACTCTGGAACAGAATCCCAATCCATGTTAGGCAGAGCCCCTCACTGACTCTCTTCAAGAGAAATCTTGACGAGTGGATGGGAGATCGTAAGTTCACCCCGGGATCTCTTCTGTGTCCCTGCTAGACAGGGGCACAGTAAACTAACCTTAAAAGGGCTATCTTCTGTGACCTACTCTACAGAGGCACAGTCAACCAATCTAAAAGGGTGGTGAAAGCCAAACACACTGGCTAGGAGTGTAAATACCCCAGGGCAGATAGCCTAGTATCAACCTATGAACCTATGTATTCATCCTCTAACATGAAGGCCCAGAAATTTCTGGACTTCACCAATACAAACTCTCTGGAATTAGTCTGCATGCCAACCAGGGGTGGCAAAATACTGGACTTGGTCTTCACCAGTATGGGCCAGCTTTGTTCACTACCAGCTGTAACTCTCTACCTGGTCAAACCAGATAACAAATCAGCTCAGCCACATTCCCCTTAAAAGTGAAGCCAGAAGTATCCTCCAATATGTTGTTATTCAAGGAATATACCAAGGCAAATCTACAGAAACTGAGGGATGACCTGGCTCAATTCAATAGTCCCTTCCAACCTGATGACCCCACTGCGTATGCAGAATCCTTTATTTATAAATTATATGCACATGACAACAGCTGCATAGATGCATATCACTTACACCTAGAGGGCACAACCAATCTATTAGTGGATATGCTCAACTCTAACTTCATCCCTCCCCCTTCATAAATTCCCATATCTCATAACAACATCTACAATGACCTCAAAACTCCCATACATAAGTCACTATACAAGACCAGACAACATACCAGGCTGCTTACTGGCCAGCCTGAAATACTGAAATGTCAGCACTCGAAATGCTAACTGCCTACAAGCTGGAAAAAAAGACAGAAAACCCAGAAAAAAAGAGCAAACTTCAACGATCACACTTCTCTAAATATCTTTTTTTCGCAGGATGGCAAGCCCCCCCCACACACATACACAAACTTGTATATGCCAACTTCGAGACTGCCAAAGCCTGGAGTAAAGTGAATATTCTGGGAAACAGCCATCAGGGACTTAGTATATGTAAGTCCATTTTTCAACCATTGAGTCTCCATATTTCAGGACTTAATCTAACAGGGTCTATATTATATATTTGAAGCTTCAAAATTTCGAACCTCATATGTTCGACAACATATGAGCGAAACTTGAAACCTCGAATATATAATAAAAAAGTAAAAAAAAAAAAAACTTACCTTAATGCTCTGAGCAAGCCCCCCTGCACCCCTCACTTAAATATACCAACTCCGAGACCGCATTTCAGTGCAGAAAAGGGAAATTTTCCCATTCTGCGTGTACGGAGCCATTGCCTTTCACCTTCAAACTTTTCAAAGTTCAATCAAATGGTGTCGACCATATGACAGTCGAACTTTGAAATGTTCGACAATTTAATAGGTACCCCTCTAATGTGTCTCAACATTTCAAATGGTTACAACCTCCAAACAGGCTTTGTACCAGATGAATGGAGGGTAACAACTGTTATCCCTTTGCACGAAGGTGAGCATCAACAGACACGAGAAATAATACACCCAGAAATCTGAACAACCTTGTCAGTAAGGCTATGGAAAAGATCCTTATGGAACTCACAAATATGGACATAGGTATTCTACAAACTCTCAACCTAAGCCAATATGGATTTGATAAGGGCAGATCCCACCTACTAAAACTGGTTGACGTCTTCTAGAAGGTTACTAAAGTAATGGATGATGGCAAATCAGTATACAATGCATATCTAGACCTTGCAAAGGTGTTCAGCAACATCCCACACTCGGATATTGTAGATAATCTATCTCAGTTAAATGTTAAAACCTATGGAATCCATTGGATAGCCATCTAGCTCACAAACAGAACCCAGGAAATTAGGGTGGTATGCCTACCTCCTCCAAAACACCCACCCCGAAACATACAGCAAAGAGTTACCAAAAGCCCATAAGCAAACCTCCACACAATCTAACATCCTAGTTAGAGATGAGTCCAGTGTAGTTCACCAGTGATGTACCCCAGGGTTCAATCTGTGAGCCACTATTCTTTGGCATTTACTTCTCAGAGGTCAAAGTTACTCTTAAGGGTTTACGGCTGACCAAGTTTGCAAATGAGTGGTGCCATCATAAACTCCCCAGAGGACACAAGACCCTCCAAGTGAGACTTTCCCAAACCAATAGCTAGAACCACAACTTTGGGCTAAAACCGAATGCCAAGAAATGTACAATAGTACCCCTTGGCAGCAAGAATGTCCTTGTAACTATTACATTGACAACACACTTCTAAAAATTGATCCAGTCACTAGGGACCTGGAAAACTATGTAGACAATGAACTGTCCTTCAATCAGCACGCACTCACTATTTTAACAAAGTGCTTTTTCACTGCACAACTTATTGCTAAGGGTATGGCATCTAGGTCTAGAGATGTGATCATTCTAGTGTATGCTGCCATCATCAGGATGATCATTGAGTGTAATGCCCCCTTCGGTATATACCTGTTGAAATATCTGACTAAACTTGAATGCCCACAATGCTTTCTCACTAAGAAAATCAAAGGCACAAACCATAAAAACTATGCAGAGCATGTCAAAGCCTTGACCCTCTTGTGCCCTACAAGCTACTGAGGGGCGATCTCTGCCTTACATACAAAGTCTCAACAGACACTGTCCTTTGAGAACTATTGTATGACCTACTGTACATTCACAAGTCTAATGCAGGCGTAAACACCCTCTCAAGACATCTACATCTCCTGCAACATAAACAAAATATGTCACAGGGATAGATACGTATCACAGAGAATACTACTTTTTACGACTGTCTTTGTCTTCACATAAAGCAAAGTACTTCTCTTACTCTATTCAAATGTAATTTGTAGTACTGGATGGGTAACTGCAAATTCACCCCTGGTTTAGCACCCTTGTTTCTCATGGATAGGGGCAACATGTACATGTTTTGCTCATCCCTGGGTTATTTGTACAAAACGGTTGAAAACTTCATGGGAAACTTACATGGCTAGGCTTCTAAAGATCCTCATAGATCAACAGCCCAGTTACTACCTATGAACCTATGAGGATTGAAGTTACTAAATAATAACAGACACGTGAATTTCAGACATTGTATCCTTAAAGAAATCCATGCTAAAACCAAAGACCTATTATTGTAGCAACTTTCTAAGCTTACAAAAGAAATATTTAAAATCTCTTCCTGATTTTGGGCCTTTGCCCCCCCTTCCCCATTATTTTTGGCTTTGTACAATATTCATGTACTAAGAGGTTGAGAGGTATGTGTGTTTCAAACACTAACTACTTATTATTTAATAATGAGAGGGTTTAAACAAACAGGGATATTCAAAATATTTCTACGTTTGGAAATTCTCTTCACATACAAAAAGGCACTTTCCATTAAGATATAATGGAAATGTGTACTTCTACCTGTAAGAAATGCCTAGTCATTGAAAAGAATGCACCTTGTAAGACAAAATTAAGTAGTGTCAGGCCAGTCTCCTTATAATGGCAACAGCATGCTTCAGAAACCCCCTCAGAAAGGCGACAGCCTGCTAATGAATGGGTGGGGACTAATAAGGGAAGAGTACCTGCTGCATGTTCTCCTTAGGGATAATTGGGGGAGGGGCAGGGGCGGCTCGTGGCATAGGGCTGCCGGACTGCAGCCCCCTCAAAAAGAAAAAAAGAAAGAAAAAGAAATGAAAAAATAAAAAATATTTTTAAAATTCGCGGACTTCACGCATGCGTCCCGCGTCCCGGCTATCGTCTCTATGATCGCGCACTCAGGGCCGGCCGGTCCCCATAGGGGACACGACTGCAAGAGGAGCAGCAGGGACTCGACAGTGCCTCAGGGATCTCGTCGGCGGGAAGGAGCATGTGGATCTGAAGGATGTATGGATTGTGACGTTGTATTCATTCAGGATTCAGGTAAGGTGCCTTTCAATTTACAATGTTTATTTTTCTTTGTGTATGGTGCTTGTGCTTGTGTATGGTGCTTGTGCTTTACTGGAGTTTGTGTATGGTGCTTGTGCTTTACTGGAGTTTGTGTATGGTGCTTGTGCTTTACTGGAGTTTGTGTATGGTGCTTGTGCTTTACTGGAGTTTGTGTATGGTGCTTGTGCTTTACTGGAGTTTGTGTATGGTGCTTGTGCTTTACTGGAGTTTGTGTATGGTGCTTGTGCTTTACTGGAGTTTGTGTATGGTGCTTGTGCTTTACTGGAGTTTGTGTATGGTGCTTGTGCTTTACTGGAGTTTGTGTATGGTGCTTGTGCTTTACTGGAGTGTGTGTGTGTGTGTGTGTGTGTGTGTGTGTGTGTGTGTGTGTGTGTGTGTGTGTGTGTGTGTGTGAAAATGCCCCAGGTGCTTATGGTGGTGTGGTAGGGAATGCCTCAGGCTTGAACCCTGTACCCTGTATGCAGGTGTTAAAGACTTGAGTTCCCTACCCACCACCAAAATTTCAGATTTTTACCTCATATTTGATCTGATCTGTTCCTCATAATATCTGTGGTTTGTAAATGTTGTAATGCTTGATATTTGATGGTGTAGTAGTAGCATTGTTGCCTCACAGCTGCAGGTTCTTGGGTTTGATTCTTGGCTGGGGTTCCTTCTTTGTGGGGTCTGTATCTTCTCCTGTGTTTGTGTGGGTTTGCTTTTGTGCCTCCCATGTTACAAAGACATGTCTGCATTATTTCTTCCTGGGCCTCCGCTGAAAATTTGTTTATTTGTTCCAAGTCAGACTGTCCTGATTAAAAATGTTAAATAAAATTGATAGGCATTTGAATTTCAGACTTAAGGGTTTCTGAATGTTTAATTCCATTTGATGGTGCAGTGGTAGTATTGTTGCCTCACAGCTATAGGTTTTCTGGTTTGATTCTTGGTTGGGGTGGCTTCTGTGTGGAGTCTGCATCTCCTGCCTGTGTTTGTGTGGATTTGCTCTGGTGCCCTGCCATTTTACAAAGATGTGTCTGCAGTTTTAATCCCTAAATTGTTTTGTTCTGTCCGCAGTAAATTTGACAGGCATTTGAATTTCAGACTTCAGGTTTCTGAATGTTTAATTCCTTGCAGATTTGATGGTGCAGTGGTAGTATTGTTGCCTCACAGCTATAGGTTTTCTGGTTTGATTCTTGGTTGGGGTGGCTTCTGTGTGAGTCTGCATCTCCTGCCTGTGTTTGTGTGGATTTGCTCTGGTGCCCTGCCATTTTACAAAGATGTGTCTGCAGTTTTAATCCCAGCGTCTCTGCTGAAAATTGTTTTTGTTCTGTCCGCAGTAAATTTGACAGGCATTTGAATTTCAGACTTCAGGTTTCTGAATGTTTAATTCCTTGCAGATTTGATGGTGCAGTGGTAGTATTGTTGCCTCACAGCTATAGGTTTTCTGGTTTGATTCTTGGTTGGGGTGGCTTCTGTGTGGAGTCTGCATCTCCTGCCTGTGTTTGTGTGGATTTGCTCTGGTGCCCTGCCATTTTACAAAGATGTGTCTGCAGTTTTAATCCCTCGTCTCTGCTGAAAATTGTTTTGCTCTGTCCGCAGTAAATTTGACAGGCATTTGAATTTCAGACTTCAGGTTTCTGAATGTTTAATTCCTTGCAGATTTGATGGTGCAGTGGTAGTATTGTTGCCTCACAGCTATAGGTTTTCTGGTTTGATTCTTGGTTGGGGTGGCTTCTGTCTGCATCTCCTCCCTGTATTTGTGTGGATTTGCTCTGGTGCCCTGCCATTTTGCAAAGACGGTCTGCAGTATTAATCCCTGCATCTCTGCTGAAAATTGTTTTGTTCTGTCCGCAGTAAAATTGACAGGCATTTGAATTTCAGACTTCAGGTTTCTGAATGTTTGATTCCTTGCAGATTTGATGGTGCAGTGGTAGTATTGTTGCCTCACAGCTATAGGTTTTCTGGTTTGATTCTTGGTTGGGGTGGCTTCTGTGTGAGTCTGCATCTCCTCCATGTGTTTGTGTGGATTTGCTCTGGTGCCCTGCCATTTTACAAAGACGTGTCTGCAGTTTTAATCCCTGCTGAAAATTGGTTTTGTTCTGTCCGCAGTAAAATTGACAGGCATTTGAATTTCAGACTTCAGGTTTCTGAATGTTTAATTTGCATAATTGATGGTGCGGTGGTAGTATTGTTGCCTCACAGCTATAGGTTTTCTGGTTTGATTCTTGGTTGGGGTGGCTTCTGTTTGGAGTCTGCATCTCCTGCCTGTGTTTGTAAAATGGCAGGGCATCAGAGCAAATCCACACAAAGAGTATTAATCCCTCTGCTGAAAATTGTTTTGTTCTGTCCGCAGTAGAATTGACCGGCATTTGAATTTCAAACTTCATGTTCTTCAGAATACATAGTAGCACAACCTTTTTTTCTAGCAATTTTCTAAGTTTATAAGATGAATATTTTAAATTTGTCCCTATTTTTGGGACTGTATTTCCAGGTTTTTGTGCTAAGGTTGACAGCTATGGCAAGAACTGAATTCACTGAATATGGACTGTAGAATTGTGCATATTTACTGATAAAGGTGCACTGTAGAATTGTGCATATTTACTGATAATGGTGGACTGTAGAATTGTGCATATTTACTAATAATGGTGGACTGTGGAATTGTGCATATTTACTAATAATGGTGGACTGTAGAATTGTGTATATTTACTAATAATGGTGGACTGTGGAAGTCTGAGTAGACTTTTTATGATAAATGTTCTCAACTGGGCAGTTTGCCATTATGGTGCCAATATGTTTTGTTTCATTGCTTACTGGAAAATGTTCAAAACAAATTTAAAACACCCTCTAACAAGTGTACTGTATTGTACAAGGAATATAATTTTAGTACAATGAGGAAGGTGTATCAAAGAGCACATGTATGTTTCATATGCAAGGGGCCTATGATTCAAAACAGCCCAAAATTAATCTTTATCTGCCACTGGCAAAATGTATTTTCTTTGAATGTGGGTTTCAATGAATGTGAGTTTCAAGGGCAGAGAAGTTTTAATGCTAAGTTTTCATTGTGAGACTGCATTGCTTTGTTTAACAGATTACTTAATGTTTGTGCTGTAAAATACAAAATAAAACTTTCAAATGAAGTCCAATCATTGAAGTAAAGCAGTATGCACATTAGTGTTTATGGTAAATGGAGGAATGGAATGGCTGCAGAGGCTCCAGTTCAACCATTATTTTGTCAGGGGAAGGGCAGCAAACTCAGACAGGCCCAGCTGAACTATACCTCCCAACTGTCCAGATTTTCAAAGAATGAATAGATTTTGCTTCTTATTTTGGTTTGTTGTTCATAAAATTTGTAGTTTTAATTCCTAAATGATTTGCCAGAAGTCACTAAATAATAAGTTTCAGACTTCATAACCTTCATAAAAATGCATGTTAAAGTAAGAGCCGTTCTATCAACTGTCTCAATTTATACAAGAGCAATTTTTAGTACTGTTTATATGTTCCCCCAATATATTTGGCCTTGTTCAGATTTACTGCATTAACAGGTTGAGAGGTACATGCAAATAAATTGCTTTATAGAATTAGGCATAGCCAACCTCTCAACTGTCCCCAATTTTGGCTCAAAATGTTGCTCTTCCCCTAATAATCCCTCCATAAAATAGCAATTTTGGAAGAAAACATGGAGGGTTTACAATTAAGAAATAACTGTAATAATCAAAGTTATAGATTACTTGAAATGCATGTAGATTCTTTTATTTTGTCAGCTGCTCAAGGTAGCAGTACTAATATTAAAGTGTCCCTTCTTTGACAGGTAGAAGCTGTATTGTGTGTCTATTTTATACTTTTGCATCACATTTTTGGTCCATTTTTCATAAAATTGTGTTTTTTGGCAAATTAGTGACAAATCACTAAAGACTGAAGTTAGAAAATGACAGACATTTGAGTTTCAGATTTTATACCCTTCAGAAAATTCATACTAATGCAAGACCTATTCTATTATCTTTCTAAGTTTATTAGAGCAATATTTAAAATTGTCCTTCTTGTTGTGCCTTTGTCCCACTTCTGTGTATGGCTTTGTCCAGATTTCTTGCTCTTGAAGTTGAGAGGTATGACAAATGTGTCAGGGCCATCACAGTCAGCCAGAGAGATTTCAAATTGTGACATGCTTGTTGCCCCATGTAGTGACTCTGGATGTGTCCAAGCAAGGCAAGGAGTAGTTGTATCTACCTTGGATGGGGAGGACACACTGCATAAGTACTACAGTGGCTTTTCATCTGTCCTTGATTTTGCAGAATGGTCTGGTTTCTGTCATATTTTTGTACTGTTGATTTATGCTTATTACTCAAAGTGCCTGTTGCTCTGTGTTTAAGTAGCAATGCTTTAATGACCATAAGGTAAGCTTGTCTGACATCGTAAGATGCAAGTAAGCTTTAATAAGCATACTGTTAAAGAATTGCCAACATTGAAAGCCTTTCTGTTGTTGCCATGCAGAGAATACTTGACTAGATAATGTATAAGCCTTGGGTATTAAAGGACAGGATTCCATTATTTTAAAAGCTCATTACACTTGTTGGAGACTTCCAGTCATCTCTACAGGCTTTACGTAAACTAAACAGAATGCCAATCATGTGTGGTCCATAACCTGTACAGTAATCCTTTAAGCAATGTATCTTGAGCTTGTTTCTTGTTTGCTTTTCATTTTTACTTTTATCATGTTTTCCCCATGAAACGTTGTCAGGCAGCAGGTCTTTTTGGATAAGAAACATTTTTACAAGTGGGGCATCACATAGATTTCTACTTTCAGCATGTTGCTTGGTACTTTAATAAAGCTGAATATATTATAATTAGAACTGCAGTGCAAGGAGAAGTAGTTTGAGTTGAGTGCTTCTGGTTTTTCTTATACTTGATTTTGACTGGCATTCCAGTAATGTATTTAAAAAGTAATTTATTTTTCATGCCTCACAACCTTTTGTTTCCATCTAGATATTAAGTAAGCTGTCATGCAGCCAATGCATTGAAATATTTTTATTCTTCTACACTTATTTTTGTCTTGATTGGACTTTCATAATGATGGTTTGCCACCCAGGGCAGCGTATTTAATTAAAGTTAGTTTTTTTGTGGTTTTGTGCATAGCTCCTCCCCTTTATGGTTGACCACACCCCTTCCCTTTGACCCCGCCCATTCAGCGTCTCCTGCAGCCCCCCTGTGATTTGAAGTCACCAGCCGCCACTGGGGAGGGGGTTCTATCCTTTGCACAAGTTGTCCTGATGCAGATGAAGGAAGGAGACAAACAATGAAGGTGAAGCTGAACTGCTTGTCATAAAACCTCATGTGCTGCAGTTTAGGAAAAGCAGCAGTTCAAAAACTGCCCACAGCTGTAATATGATGCCCCAGCCTGACTTTAGTCCCACTGAGGTGTTAGGTCCAGTTCCGTCATCCTTCATTTCTGCAAGCTGTCCTTGGAAAACAAGACTTTACACAGTTAGAACATCATAAATCACCCAGCTACTCTGTTAATAAAGTCAAGTTTACAATAAAACAGTGACATATGAAACCAAGACTTTTGGTTTTCTCCTACTGCCAACGTTGTGATAAAATATCAAACTGATTAACATCCGTGGTTGACATATTATATGTGCATCCGCAGGCAGTCACAGGGACACACTCAGTAAACGAAAAGATAACAAAAACCTTGCTTCAAATTTCCAAGTATAAAACTTCGACTTATTAAAAGATACAAATGTAAATGTACAAACACACTGCAAACAAAATTATGGTCTTTTAGTCTTGAAGTACCTGCATATACAAGCCAGCAAATCCATTATTAATGAAGGAAAGTGATCGATTTATATCATCAACCTAGATCAAATTTTAATACAATAAAGCAGCAAACCATTGCTCTCCAAAAACTGCACTTCTAACAGCATTCACCTGCTTCTTTTTCTCTTTTCCAGACTATGCAGCTAAACCGCTTACACTGACTAATCCTGACTGTGAGATAATAGAATGTAAATACAGGTATCAATATTATATTTGCGCACAAATACATTATCAGCTTCATGTTCAAAAATGGAAAAGGTGAGACAGGCTGAGTAAAAGCAGGCAGTTTTGTCCCGGCAGCCATCTGCAGTATTTCCTTTCATTGTGCTGACATTTGTTTTTTTTCCTCTCTTTTCCTAACTCATTTCTCTCTCTTGCTTGTCCTCTCCCTCTGACTTTCACTCAAACACAATGCCATCAAGTCTGGCTGAGTAAAGTAATTTAGTGGAGTGGAATTCCCGTGGCACCTGCTGTAGCACTCCATGACAGTATCATTTATAGTCGAGCTGTGACACTGATACATGGTCACTTCACTGTCATTTGTTGCGGCATGCATGTTGTTTCACCTTCCTCTTTGTCCTTATATACACAGCCTGTACAGATTTATGTTTTTGTTTTTTAATCAGAAATTGCATTTGAAATATCCTTAACAGATCCACACTTCATAGGCAGATGACCTACATCACATAAAATGTTGTCAACGTTATTAGTTACAGCTGTGATGGTTCGATGCCAGCTCATGGCACAATGTGGATATTCTTTACCACAAACTAAACATAGGTCATTGCAATATTGCCTGGTAATAGGATATTCTAACTAGTTATACTGACTGCTGCTGAATAAGACTGGTTGCAGAGTCTGAATGTATTTCTTTTGATGACTTCTAATATGCTCTGTTCACTTGCTCTGCTTTCTGTACAATATTTATGATGGTTGTACTTATTTTGATGTCCTTATTTTATTGTTTTTAGTCTTAAATTCTTTCCTTTTCTCTTCTTTGCAACTTTTAGAGTCAATGAGGACCTGATCGCTTTGGGCCCCCTCCCCACTTGTGTGAGCAAGGAATCCTCTCACTCCAGCTAAAAGCAAAGAAAACTCTAACCAGCAATCATCCAACAATAGACTGCAGCCCCTGGTTTAACTCTAGGAACCTTGTTGTTGCCACTTGTGTAGTGTAGGTGCCAGCTTTGTGACTACTGTTATGCCTTGTTAAAATCTGTTACAGTCAGCTAGAGTGCTTACCTCAGGGGCAATCAGCTGCAAATCTTCTTCCTCTTAGCCCACCCTCACCCCTTTCATCCGTTTCACTGTTGACACTTTGTTATACTTTAAGGTATTTTGCCCCTCTCAATAGTCATAGCCTTCAGTCCCTCCTCCTCAATACTTGTTCTTCACTAAACACCAAACAGGGGTGCAAAGTCTCCAGCTACTTTTATCTTTAGCTACAATGAGCAAAGGGGAACACAAATATAAAAGAGAACAAAATCTGCCATTGCAGACTAGTAAGCAGCATACAACTTCTACCTGTGGTGTACTCCTACACACAGTTTTTCTTGGAGAAACCTTCCAGTCCTTGAACTAGGGTGCCTGTATGTTTACCTTATTTACTTGGCTGTCCTTTGATAATTAGCTAGGTTAGCAGAGTGTCTTGGATTCTCTCCTGCTACTTTAAATTCCAATTGATGGTTTCCCTCCCTTCCCCCACCCCCCAAGTGGTTGTTCAGGTACAACACACCAAAGGTTTTAAAAACCCTGGTTGCCATATTTGCTCTAATTGCAGATGAAAGCCCTCCAGGTGTTGCATCTCTAGTAAGTGTCCCTGGACTAGCTGATAGAACTTAGCTAAAAAAAAAACTATCTGGAAGGTGTAGCCCCGCTCCATTTGCTCCACTCACTTCGCTCTCCTCCCACCCACCCCCCATATCATTACCTTTATATCTATCCATACAACCACACACCCCCACTTCCTCCCAAATCCCCCACTCCTCTACTTCCTGTTCTCATACTACCTCCCTTCTTTGCTCCTCCCCACAAATATCTACTATCCACTATCAAAGACTACTATACCTTACTTCCACCCCTTCCACTCATCCTCTGTTCTACATCCCATAAAGTGACATGTCTCTTACAATTCAAACTATACTCTTACCTTCTCTACTCCTTATACTCTATCACCTCACCTCCTATCACTCACAGTTACCTACTCCCTATTTCCATCCCTCAGACACCACTCTTAACTCAAGTACTACACCACAACCCTATCTACTAATTTATCCCTCCATCCTTCCCCCCACCACTCCCATTCCTAAAATAAAAATATCTCCCCCCCTCCCCTTTAAAACAAAAAAACAAAGTCTACTTATTCAAACTAAAACCCTATTACAAACCTCTACTTTTATCTGGCGACATTCATCCTAACCCTGCCCCTACAGACACTACTCTGAACAATAACCTCCCTGTATCTAAACCTGCCAACCCCTCCAACCCACAAAAACAAGTACAATTCTGCTCTATCAATGGCAGAAGCCTTGTAAATAAAGTTCAAGAACTCCATGCTTGGATAGTTAACTATACTCCTGACATAGTTACCGTAACTGAAACATGGTTAAAACCACACCATCCGGACAGTGAAATCATCCCTCCTGGCTATAATATCCTTAGATTAGATCGACCTAAAAGAAAAGGAGGAGGAGTCTCCATACTCAACTCCAATTGTCTCTCCCAAATCAGTCCCATACTAAACTTACCATCCTTCTCACCAGCTGAAGTCCTACTAACTTCAGACTTAACAGTTTCAGCACAATAACTGTTGCAGCAATCTATATTCCCCCTGGTGATAATATTAACATACTTGAGAACATCCTGTCTCACCTCTCACATATCATCCACAATGAAATAACTATACTGGGAGATGTAAATATTGACTGGCTTACAATACAAGCTCCCATCACTACTTTCTGTATAAACCTACATGGATTTGAGCAGCTAATCACAACCCCAACCTACATTAATAAATCTCACCTACCTAGCTCTCTTCTTGACTGGATATTGGTCTCCCACCCTCAAAACTATCATAACTACCAAACCCCTCCAAATGCCCTCAGCGACCACTGCCCTATAACAGTTACCACATATACTCCCCACCTTACCAAACCTAACAAATTTATTACCACCCGCTCACTTTCGCATTTTTGTCCTAACTCCTTTATTCACCAACTTTCCAAAATTAACTGGTCTTACCTCACCACTCTTCCTTTAGATGAAGCTGTCCACTCCTTCAACACTACATTCCTAAACATTATTAACTCCCTTGCTCCTCTTCGCATGATTAGAATCAAATCTAATACTGCTCCCTGGCTCACTAAATCTACCAGAACCCTCATGAAAGACCGGGATAGGATATGGAAAATGTGGACTAAAACTAGGACCCCTTCTCTTCTTCAGAAATATAAAGACCTCAAAAATAAAATAAATAAAAAAATCATCCATTATGACAAAATAAACTTCTATGCCAATCCTCCCGTTACTCTCAAATCAGACCCAAAGAAATTCTGGAGCTCTATTAAGCAGACTCTTCATCCAGGAAACCCTTCCTCTCCTAACCCATATCCCATTGCAACACCTGAAGACATGGCCAACAAATTTAACAATCATTTTATAAACTCAATAACCTCCATAATAAATTCTCTCCCAGCCAGAAACAACACTAGCATCCCCACAAACACTATACCTCTTCCAAACCCTCCTAACTCCTTCTCTCTAAAAGCAGTATCAACTAACTATGTAAAGTCATTACTTTCTAAACTTAAACCTTGCTCCCCATCTGTTGACAAGCTACCCTCTTACTTCCTGCAGATTGCCTCTGAACCTCTTGCCTATCCTGTATCCATCTTAATCAACCGATCCATTTCTGAATCCTATGTTCCCACTGTATGGAAGAATTTCTTTACTCTACCCATTCACAAAGGGGGCAACTCCTCAGACATATCCAACTTCAGACCGATTGCCATACTCTCTCCACTCTCAAAAATCCTAGAGAAATTCTTTCACAAACAGGTAATGCATTATCTTCACCAGGAAAACCTTCTCACACCCACACAGCATGGTTTCCGTCCCAAGCATAGTACAACTACTGCACTCATATCATTCATCAACATAGTCTCCCTAGCTCAGGATAACAATAAACTTGTCTCCTGCCTATTCCTTGACCTTTCTAAAACCTTTGACACTGTCTCTCACCTACTCCTTCTAGATAAACTCACTAACTTACATTTCTCTCCCCCTACTATCTCCTGGTTCTCCAGCTATCTCTTTACCCGCCAGCAATCAGTTAAATGGCTCTCTGCACTATCCTCCCCTCTCACTGTACAATTGGGAGTCCCCCAAGGTCCATACTTGGACCACTACTCTTTAATATTTTCACCAACTTGCTCTACTCCTCTTGTCCCCAGTCATCTCTTGTGCAATATGCTGATGACTCAACTGTTATAACCATTGCTGACAACCCAACTGACCTCCACTCAACTACCCAGGCATCCTTCCACACCATTGAGACTTGACTTAGTGATAACAAACTAATACTTAATCCAAAAAAAAACTAAGCTCCTAGTCTTCCTCCCTAAAAAAAGATCACCACACTCAAAAGTACATTTACCATCTTATCCTTCAACAACACTATCATCTCAGCTGAATCTATTACTAAATTGCTAGGTGTTACAATAGATGATCAGCTTATGTTTGATCTCTACATTACTAACTCCGTAAAAATAACTCATCAGAAACTTGGACACCTTTTCCGTAGCCAGAAATACTTAATTAACACTGCCCGAATAACTCTCTACCAGGCTTTATTACTCCCAACACTCCTGTACAGCTGCCACATATTCACAAACCTAAATTCTGCACTTATTTCCAAGCTTGAAACTACCTATAATAAGATCGCCAGATTTGCAGCTAACCAAACCTACAAGTCACACCACTGTTTAGCACTACAGCAACTAGACTGGCTATAATTCCCTCAGCTGCTCCAACTATACCAACTACAAATCATCCACTCTATCCTCTACCTACCCTCCTTCTGCCCCAGCCTCTCCACTATCATATCCAAATATTTCCCCTGCAAGGATGCTACGTAGCTCAAATCAAGAATTATTAGACATCTACAAACCCAAAACCAAAATAGGCTGCCTTCTCTATAACTATAACCCAGCTACATCCTGGAACCAACTCCCCTTGGAAACAAAATCCCTCCAGCATAGCAAAAGTTGCAAATTAGCCACAAGGAAATACCTAAAAACAAAGTGGTCTTGCCACTGTAGCCAACCAGCATCCTTTCACCTATTTCACCACCTCACTCTTAATGCATCTCTAACACTATTCCCCTGCCTCTTCTGCCTCTTCCCTTCCTCTATCTCCAACCACTCTTAATTCTTCCATTCTCAAAACAACCTACCTGTCTAGTCTGTCTCCTATACTCTACCTCCCCTACATCTCCTACTAGCCATTCTTACTTTCCTTTCTTGTTTCCAAGCTCCTATACAATTAGATCCTACCCACTTTAAATAAGCATCTGCCTATTAACTCATTTTGCTCTAAGCAGCTTAAATAATATTGTAACTAGTCACATTTTCTTCTGCTAATTGTTTAAAACCTTGTTTGTAACAACTCACATACTTGTCTGCCAGTTGTTAATACTCTATATAATTGCATTGCCTGAGGAGCTTTTTTTTTTCTCTCCAGGTTTCTGCTTGTAAGATCCTATAGCTGATTGTTACTACTATGTAATTAAAATTTAGTAAATTGTTTTCTAGTGTTGAGGAGCTTTTCTCCCCGGGTCTCTGCTGAAAATGAGCCCAAACCTCAGCCAGACTAACCCGGTTAACAAATGTAAAATAAATAATAAAATAAATAAAATATATTTGCTGTCTTGTTACATATTATCTAGTATCGTCATTAACATGCAGTTAAGTTACCTGACTGTCGGGCTCAGAGGAATATACTTTTAAAATACCATAAAAGAACATTTATCTTCTGAATATGCAAGTTTACATACTATATATGTGTGTGTGTGTGTGTGTGTGTGTGTATATATATATATATATATATATATATATATATATATAGATATATAGATATATCTATATATATGTATATATATATCTATATATATATATATATATATATATATATATATATATATATATAAACACACACACACACACACACACAAAACAGAGGCTGCCTATTACAATATCAATGAGGTGCAATAACAAATTAGCATGTCAGGGCACATGACACTTATGTTGATATGTTCTCGAGGAATAGAAAAGAAGTATTTCACTTTGACTACAGAGTATAGGACACCCAGAACATTTATGTAATACTAGACATAAACCCCATTACACATCATTCCCACTCTAATGAAGTGATTCATAAATTAAGACCTCAAAGGAGTGTGGTTTCTCATTTTTCCAAATTCTGGACAAACGGAACTACTCAGTCACTTGGCAACCTATCACTCAACTCATATTAATATGATAAATCAAAGGCACTGTCTTACAGCACAGCCTTCTCATCTCTGCTGCCTCATAAACTACATGTGCCATAGATAGTTTTGCCAGTTATGTGAGAAGTACTCACTGTGGTCCTTCACATCTGAAATGTGCTCTCACTGCATAGCAAGCAATATTATTTATTTATTAAATCTGTAATTAAGCAAATAGGCTATTCTAAAGCCACCAGAACAAACAATTTAAAGATGCAATGTTACAAGCTGCATTCCTTTTTTTATCTAGGGATAGAAGGCTTGCATGTATGTATGTTTCTCTCCCAACCAAGCCAAGACATTGCTATGTCTCTCAGCTACACCCTGGAAAGTTGGAGACCGTTTCTTATTAAATCTATTAGGTGAAAAAAGCCACAAAAACAGGACTGGAGGGACAAATGCACAGCATTTTTCTCTCACACTGGACTCTAGAATTCCACTCTGACACTCATAATAGGAACAAGCAGTGATGAACAGATGGATGTGTCAAAAGTGCTAGATATTCTTCATATCCACTGACACATATAACCGTAAACAAATACTGACCATCCACTGGCATTCACAACAGAAGAACAAAGGTGCACTTAGCTTAATGATTCAAAGATTACTTGGTTTACAGTATACCAGTCAAGAGAACTAGATAGAGATGGTGACATTAAGTACTTGCAACCTGTAGAATCCTACTATTTTAACCCTTTCAAATGGCAGAAAGTATGTTAAATTACTAATGCAAAATTATATTTGTGCATGTGTGTGGTGTTGATTGGTTGGTTTCTTCCAATTCATGTGTTTAACAATATCTATGTTACGAGAAATATATTTGGAAGCCTTTCTGCTACTGTAAAACTTCACAAATTCTCGCACATAATGGTGTTGCTTCCTTTTCAGATTAGGTCAGTTACCATGCATCTGAATGCAAATTTTGCTGATTTTTTTTGAAGAAACTTGTGGACAATTCAGTGGTAGAAATCTCACAAAAAAATGTAGCACCTTTGGACTTTGCTGCAATACTTAGGAGAGGAGTGGAGGTATATCCTTCCCATGGCATTGGGTTAGGGGACTGCTTTGCCCCCATCCATCACACACACAGAAAACCCCTGTTATGAACTTCCAGCTAATTTACTTCTAGACAATTGGTCCTGTCTTTAAATTGAATTTGATATTTAACTGTGATTAATTAACCTACACCCAAAAACAGTGTCATTACTTAATCTTGTCAGCATCATATAATGTTTTAAATAAATCTGAATGATTGAATTGGATGATCTTTAAAGCTAAGACTTAGGAGCTTTCCTTATATGGTCCAACAAAAATGTCTGCTCTCTGATGGCATTCAGTAAATTCTACAACAGTCTGTCAGCCAACATCTGGATTATCAGGACACAGAAAAGTTTGTAAATGTGGAAAGGAGATCACTCGAACTTAAAACCAATACAAGAGAAATTGGATTTCTGTACAACTACTGAGCATTAAAATGATGACAAATGTTTTGCCCGTCGGAGTCTAAAACTGCACACACATTGATCAGGATGTATTTACCTTAACTTACTGTGTTGCCACTGTAACTTGCTATAATTTGCAATATACAGGGTCATGTACTCAAGTGTTAACCAAAAGCACTGAGAAATACTGACTGAAACAAAACCACAACTGAAGCAAGTTTTCACAAACAAACAAGTGACAGTATCATGCCGAATTACAGAGAACATTGTGAAACAGGTCAGTTTTACCCTACTGATGATGTGTTGTTGCGATAATAATCCTACTCAGTATGAGAGGAACCGCAGGTTCAGACATTTGGTGTATGTGCTTGGCTGAGGAGCCAATGGTGCGAAGCTACCATCTGTGGGATTATGACTAAACACCTTTAAATCAGAATCCCACCTAACTATAACAATATTACTAAATTTCAGAGTCCCATTTCATTGAGTCCTGCTGTGTCAATTTGCTACCTTGTTGAATGGGTATGTCGAATGGCTGCATGTGTTTTGCTGTTAATGTCGTGTGCTTTTTCTGAGACTGGTTAATTAAGTAGGGAAACTGACTTTGCAAAGTACAGACTGCTCCCCTTTATTCGTGGTCATGACTGATGATGTCATCACGTGCAGGGTAGTAACAGATTCTGCACACATTCCCTGGCATATGGTACTTTTACTCAAGCATGCTCAGTAAGTTACCTGTTACTATGAAGCTCTACACATGATACTTGCTTGACTCTTTCAAAACAGCTTAAATAAATATATCCCAGTATATATCTGTGACTACACCTGCAGACTTCCTAGACATAAATGTGTATTTCCACATAGATACCTATACATATGACCAGGAATAAACAGCTGTATATTGCTCACCAGTTAGTGCCCCCCCCCCCCAAACTAAAGTCAATTTTCTTTTGAGAAATACTCAAATCTATAAAATAGCATTTCATTTCCTCTCCTGTTTCATCTGTAACTAACCCCAGCTTTAATTCTATATCCTTTTAAGAATGTCAGAAAATTATACTCTGTGCCCATAACATAGTCTATAACTTAGTGCAAACATACAGTTTAATTACAGTTAAAATGTTCAGTTTAACATATAACCATTTAAGCTAACACTGCATACTTACCAAAGCCTAATGAAACACTTGGAGTCAGTGTTAGCCCACTTCGCTCGCCCTCACTGCGCCCAGGATTGCTCCGCTCCCTCCCTGCCCCTACTACTTCTACTTTTATTCTAACCTTTAATCACCTGACCTGTAGTCCAACCCCTAATTCCCTAACTAGCCCAACCCACTCATCCTACCTCCCCTACCTCCAGTCCAATTACATCCCACACTGATCCCACTCCCAACAACACATTCCCAAACAACACACCTCTACCCTCACACACAACCAACCAGGAATCCTAATTGTACTACTCACTCAAAGTAGTATCATGTTACCCACACTCACATCCCTATCACTAGCTCTACTATCGCTAACCTTCCTAACTTCCTTACAAACAGACCTACTGCTGCACAACTACTCCTATCACACTACCCACACTAGCCCACCCTCTCAAACCCACTCACACTTCTACATCTGCCCTACAATCATAAATCTTACAACTACATATTACTCACTAAAAAAATGACACCATCTCACCACACTAAAAAAAACTCTCATAAACCAAGCTCACAAACAATTAATATTAAAAAACACATACTGACACTCCTACAAACTCTGCTAACCTCTGGTGACATTCACCCAAATCCAGGTCCCCTCTCAGCCAGACAAACATCTGACCTGCTAATCCTAAATCTCAACATAAGAAGTATTACCAACAAGCTAACAGACCTACATGCATTCATAGCCCACTACAACCCTGATATACTCACCATTACAGAGACCTGACTTGAACCCAGTATCCAAGATGAATACTTTCTTCCCCCAGGGTATAATACACTTAGATCTGACAGAACAAACAGGAAAGGAGGAGGAGTAGCCATTCTCTTTAAAAAAACCCTTAACCTCCAGCTCCTGCACACTACACCACCCACTTTTCAAAATGCTGAAGTCCTATTTTCTGTCCTATCCATAAGAAACACCAAGAAGATCAATATGATATGCTGCTACATACCTCCAGGCAACAACTCACTCATAATAGAAGACATCCTACACTGGACAAAAAAGGACAATCTACCTCAGGAAACAATCCTACTAGGAGACCTTAACACTGACTGGGCAGCCTGTAACTCCAGCAGCCCCTCAACACATATCAATCTATATGGGTTCTCTCAACTAATTGAAGAACCAACTAGAATAGATGAGAAAACAAAGAGAGAATCCATACTGGACTGGACACTAACCAACTATCCCAAACAAAACTATACAGTAGGCTGTCTCTCAGATGACCTAAGTGATCATCTCCCCACCTTCCTACTCCACAAACACTCCAGTCACCCCAAACCAGTAGTCTACAAATTCGTACGAGATGACCGTAACCTGACCCCACAATACCTAAATACTGTCCTAAGCCACTGCAACTGGGAACCACTGCGGACACTTCGGTTAGACCAGGCAGTCGACTACTTCAATACTACCTTCTCTAACATCCTTAACAGTCTAGCTCCCAGCAGAAAGATCAGAGTTAAAGCCAACTACGCACCCTGGCTAAATAGGAATGCCAGAGCCTTACTAAAAGCTAGAGATAAAGCCTGGAAAATCTGGAAAACTGACAAAACTCCTAGCTCAAGGCAATACTATCAACAGCTTAGAAACAAGGCCAAGGCTGAATCCAAAGTAAACAAACAAAACTATTTTCTTAGCACCCAAAGGAAATATTCAAATAATTCACAAAAATTCTGGCATGCCATTAACTCCCTACTAAAGCCAGGCAAAACTACAACTCCAGCACCCAGATCTACTAACAATACCCTAGACATAGCTTCTCAATTTAATAACTATTTTACTAAATCCATCTTATCCCTGTCCAGTCAAATAACCAAAAACAGTCTACCTCAATCCCAACCTAAGCTACCCCATACCACCCCCTCTTTTAGCCTATCACCAGTGCCCACCTCAACTATCAAAAAACTCCTCCTAAAACTAAAGCCAACCACACTGGCAGCTGATAACATACCTGCTGCATACCTAAAAATGGCTAGTGACTCCCTATCATATCCTGTCTCCATCCTTATCAACTGCTCCATACTAGAATCCTACATACCCAAACTCTGGAAAGTATCTCAAATCATTACTCTCCATAAAGGAGGTAATTCTTACGAATTCTCCAACTACCGACCTATTGCCATCCTTTGCCCCTTATCCAAAATTCTTGAGAAATGCATCCACTTGCAAGTCATGACATTTCTTAATACACACAATCTACTATCTAACACACAACATGGTTTACGTCCACATCACAGCACTACCACAGCCCTTCTATCCTTCACTAATTATATAAACCTTCACAGGAATGATAACAAATATGTATTAGCCATTTTCCTAGACCTCTCAAAAGCATTTGATATGGTCTCCCACTCCATTCTACTAGACTCACTAACATCATTATCCTTCACCTCCACTACCATAGCCTGGTTCAGAAGCTACCTATCTGACAGGCAACAATCAGTCCAGTGGAAAGGAACCCTGTCTCCACAACTTCCAACCACCATAGGAGTCCCACAGGGCTCTATACTGGGCCCACTATTGTTCTCTATTTTCACAAATAACCCCAATAACTCTACACAACATGCCACACTCATACAATATGTGGATGATTCAACCCTGATCTGCTCCGCCTCATCTCCCACCACCCTACATACACTCACTCAAGATACCTTTAACTCAGTAGAAAAATGGATAGCAGGTAGCCAACTAATTCTAAATCCCAAAAAGACAAAACTGCTACTATTTACCCCTAACAGATAAAAAAAACACTCTCCTTTACCATAACATCTAAGGACGGCACCACCATCTCCCCATCTAACCACACCAAACTTCTGGGCATTGAAATAGATAATAATCTCCACTTTGATGTTCACATCTCACATACCACAAAACTAGTACACAAAAAACAAGGGTCCCTATACAGGCATAATTCCTTTCTCTCACAAAAAGCAAGAGTCACTCTTGCACAAAGCCACCTCCTCTCAACTCTATTATACGCAGCACCAATCTTTACCCAAATCAGACAATGTGACCTAGACAAACTAGAATCATGCTACAATAAAATAGCCAAGTTTGCTACTAACTCAACCTATAGAACCCATCACTGTGCTGCACTAAAAGAACTAAACTGGCTTGAGCTACCACAGCTACTTAACTATCACCAGCTGGGCACAGCCTACAATATTCTCAAATATCCTGAAAAAAACCCCTTCATTATCCAACCTACTTACTGTCTATACCACAAACCGGTACCTAAGATCCAGTGAAAAATCTGTCCTCTCCATCACCAAGGCTAACAATAATGCAGGGAAAGCGCTCTACTCCCACACCATTGCCAGAAATTGGAACTCTCTTCCCCTGTCTGTGTCCACTGCCCCCTCCACATCCATATTCAAAAACTTCCTCAAATCGCACCTTCTTAGTACCTGGTTATGCCCTTGTATCACATAACACTACCCATACTGCTACTAACTCCCCAAACTCCTCTCTGATCACATGCTGGATCTCTGATCCCCTGTGGGCTTGGTCATCTGAAAGGGTACTTTAACTATAGAATCTTACTTGATAAATTTTCTTCTCTTACCAATGTATAACTGACATTGTCTTTTTACCCATGTTCTATATCTTCTTTTACCTGGAGTGTTTTATTAATTTCTTGTTGTATTACTATGCTCAGCATATATAATAAAACCTGTTTGTGTATTATGCTGATGTACCGTAACTGACATCGTCTTTTACCTATGTTCTATATCTTCTTTTACCTGGAGTGTTTTTATTAATTTCTTGTTATATTACTATGCTCAGCATACATGATGTAACCTGTTTTGTGTATTATGCTGGATGTACTGTATTTGTATAACTTGATGCTGGAGCTTTTCTCCCCGGGCCACTGCTGAAAATGGACCTGGTCCAGTTGGAATTTCCCGGTTAACAAATGTAAAATAAAATAAAATAAAATAAATAAATATGAAATGGAATATCGCTGTTGTACTCCTACAAAATCATTCAAAGGCAACTGAAAGTTTATTACCCCCACTACAGCACACCTGCTCATGTGAACAGGTAAAACACATTTGAAAATAAATTATTCTGTGAAGGACAGAATATGACCCCTACATAGTAATGAAACTGCACAAAATTAAACAGTCACAAGATTGAACTATCCCTTTTTGCCAGTGGTTGTAAAATATTCAGTAATGGTAGATAAAACACAACGTGTAACAAATGAACTGCAAACAACACCCTATTTTCCTTACTCTATCGTCTAACTCTGGAAGTCATGGTACTTAAATAAAAGAAAACATCTGAATGCCACCTTCTTTCATATGTTTTCTTTTATTTCACTAACTTCACTAACTAACAAGAAGAGGCGGTCTTTCTGCTCAAAATTTTAGCTCAGCCCTGTGATCGGCTATTAAGTCCTTCCCACTGTACTCATCACGATGCACACCATTATAACCTGGCATAATCAGGTGTCATCACACTAGGGTTACCACCTGTCCCACTTTGCGAGAGACAGTCCCACTTTGAGCAGTTGTGTCCTGCAAAAAAATTGTAAAAATGGCAAATGTCCTGAGATTTTAGGACAAAATTACTTCCTACATTTTATGTAATAGTTGCATAAAACAGTTATTCTGTATCTGAAACACCTAAATATTATAGGAAACAGAATAAGCAACTAAAATACTACAAGAATAAGCTTTAATTAGGCAAAAAAGTGAAGTTCTGTATTTTGTACTGGCTGTGGGTATATTTTGGCCTGCAAAATCTGACGTTTGTACCAAAAATGTCCCACTTTGGGCATTTGAAAAGGTGGCAACCCTACATCACACTACGAATCAAAACAATATGCAAAAGTACCAAAACACTTTAGTGCAGCACATGGATGGCCATGACAGCACTAAGGGCACTTTGTTTATAAGCAGTGCCATTTAGTGTTGTTAGCATAAAATAAGCTATAGAAATATTACTTTGTTTGACTCTCAGAAATTGAGCTTCAATTGAAAATACTGAAAACAAGCAGGACAATAATGCTACTGTCACCATGTGAAATGCATACTCAATTTTGGTGCACTGGAAACATTTCAAACCTATATTTTCAACCTACTGACATTATGACATTACGATTTAAGGAGATAAAGTAAAAAAACATCTTTACAGAGCATGACAGAATAAAATCCAATCAATGGCTAACGGTGAATTTTCCTCTTCTGTGTTCTAAACCAGCATTTGTCAATGTTGAATGCTGGAACTACGAACATATTGGGTTTCAAAGGGCATACTGAGTGTAGTTTTCTAAAGTTTACTGATAACAAATTAATAAAACTACAATGGAAAACATTTCCAGACTGGAGCCTAGACGTTTTGCTTTATACCTTTGTCTTTTGGCTTTTCCCGGTTAGGAGTCGCCACAGCGGAACTCCGGTCTGCTAATGATTGGCAGTAGATTTTTATGTGCCGAGTTGCCGGCTCTGACGCACAACCTTCAAAGAAGGTACGCCCATTCACGCATGTCTCCACACAGAAGATGCTCTAGCTGAGAATCGAACAGGACAACATCTTACTGTGAGGCGACAACGCTACCGCAGCACCACCACCGCAGTTGTGAGAGAAAAGAAACATACATTATTTAAAATAATTCTAGAAAGCAACATTTGGCATTGCAGTGGTTTTGCTAACTAGTGGAGTTCTGACATTTCATTTTGCATTCTTTCATTATGAGGAAGCAAGGTACAATATTTTAAAATGATGCAGAAAGCAGTATTTGACATTATACTGCATACTACAATGTACTTCTGAATTTAAGAAAAAAAAGATACAGAAACTGTGAGCAATGCGGGGATATTCTGTAATACACACCTGACAACAGCCAGTGAAAGCAACAGGTGCTTTGTGCAATACATATTAACTCACATAAAAGGGGAAGCAGCATTTTCTAAGTGGAGCTTTGTCATTTTCATAGGTTCAAAGACTTATAGGTTAGTACTAGGCTAACTATCCTTGTGGCCATTTTAAGCCTAGTCAATTGCCCCATGTGAGAGTCAAACCCTGCACCTTGTGTCTGTACGGTAAACAACTTAACCATTAAACCATTTTGTCAGGGCAGAGAAAGCAAAATACAACACTTATAATTACTTTGAAAACCAGAATTTGACCAAACAGTGTTGGAAAAAAAACAAAAGAAACAGTGCACACATTGTCAGCGACATAGAGCTATTCTGAATTACTGGACTATGCCTTTTATGGTGAATATGAAACAGCTTGTAGTATTTTAAAATGATCTCAAAAGCAAAATTTGGCACTGTAATACTTTTTGAAATGCGGCTCAGCTGGGATATTTTGATTTGCATTCTGCCATGATAGGGAAGCCACATACTGCATTTTAAAAATAATTCCAAAAAAGTACTGTTCAACACTATACTGTTGAATATGAAAAAGGGTGGACAGCACACTGCTAACAATGTACTGTTGAGTTAAAAAGACAAAAACAGAGATGGTGAACAGCACAATGGTAACCTGCGATACTCTTCTGTGCGACAGACAGCTGAAGTAGCTGTGTTTTGTAAAAACAAACAAAAAAAATATCACTGTATAACCGATGCAGAAACAATTTCCAAATGCAGCTGTGACATTGTACTTTGCAAATATTTTAAAATGATTGTAGGTACCAGCATCTGACATTGTAGCGTTTAATATGAAAAGAGACAGGACACATATTGTTAACAATTTAATGCTATTTGTGGTAAGAAACACTATTCAGAGATACCCAATGAGGTACACCTCAATGGAGCACTTTATGGTGTCAGGGAAGTAAGACAGTATTTTAAAATGAAATGACACATTAGTAATTTCCCGGAGTATAATTATGATATTTTGTTTTGCATTCTATGAAGAGGCAAAACAAAATACAGCATTTTAAAATGACTGAGGAAAGCAAGGTTTAACACCATACTGCTGAATGTTATATCAACTAGCAGTAGGTGTTGGGGATGCGTTTTCCCACATGAGTTATGCAGCAGACTTAAAATTGACTACTTGTTATGATATTCTACAGTAAACAACACTTCAGAAAAATAAAACTGATGGTAATGTTCATTTCAGTCACAACACTTACCCTTAATGAAATCAGACACTGTTAGGTGGGGTACATGCCAGCATTTCAAAGAAAGGACCCTAAATAACAAAGCTGGACAGCTAAGTGCACAAAGAAAGCCAAAAGTGAGATGATGTGAGGGCACTTGCTTTTGTAAATTTTTGTAAATAAATGTGCATGCTGACTGAGAAACGGCAGTAGAATGCACTGCAAATAGAAAACAACACATGCAACATCACACACGCAGCTGCGGCATATAAATATATGTCTTGAGTTTCCATCTCTGGACTAGGAATCAGGATGGTACTGCCTCATGCCTCTTACCCTCTATAATAACCCAAAAGCTCATTTGCATATGTATACAAAGTAAAAATGAAAAAGGAAGCAAGCCCAGTTAATTAGAAGAAAAGTAATGTTCTCAAAAATAAAAAGCTACGTTTAAATTTACTTGTTTGTTAATCAGATAACTGAAATGACTTTACAAATCATTTGCAAAAAAACCCCCAGCAAATAAAGTAATACTGTTACATGTATTACATTAAAAATGCCACCTATGTGGTAAGCTATCCATATAGCCATTGTGATCTATACATATAACCATTGTGATGAGTAACAAGATAATTTCACTTGCCTTTATGTTTGTCATCAAAGCCTTGTTAATTAATGGCAGTATGTATGGGTTATCTACCCTGACTCCAACTGCACTATTTATATATATATATATATATATATATATATATATATATATATATATATATATATATATACATACACACACACACACACACACACACACACACACACACACACACACACACACACACACACACACACACACACACACACACACACCTTTAAAAAATCACTGTCACATCCTATGACAAAATTCTACCATGCCTACTTTTTCAGATTACATACTGACAAAGGTAAATCTTTTAACACATGGTTCAGATGGTAGGACTATTTGAAGAGCTTTGACATCTGTCATAACTCATGTGGAGGAATTGATAATGCCATTTGAGGTGATTAAGAATATTACTTTGCTGAGCAAGAGAAACGGTGTAAGAAAAAGAGAGGATTGAAGAAGGTGTTACAACATACTAAAATATATGTCTCAAGAGAAAAACATTTGAAATGCTACACTTTTTAGAAACAGGAGGCTTGAGTTACTATCAACAGCAACTTAAAATATGAAGACTAATTAAAAGGATAAGCAAGCTCCGCAAATCACTGTATGAGCTTATTGTTCCACTGTTGAACCCACAACAAAAAGAGCTTTTGCAAGTATGTAAACTGCCAACTAAACCTCTTCATAAAACTTCGTAACATCTGCATAAAATGTAAACATTGTAAAAAATCTAACTCTACAAGCTAATTCTCATGTACAGTTTTTACACTGTTTTCTAACTTTAGCTATTTTAATACCAAATATACAATAACTGAAAGAAGTTTACTACAAACTACTATGCTTTAATTTTGTTTTTTTTTTTTTTTTTTTTGTATTTTTTACTTTATAATTTACTGCTGAAAGTTTAAAATGTTCTGATTAGTGTAATTTATGTAAACAAACATAAATAAAAGCATACAATCATAATGGCCCTGCTAAACATGCCTCATGCACAACCAGAACAGTACATTTTACACATTTTTGTTACTATTTTTTTGTTAATTTATTACCCCTTTAAATAATTCACACTCCTAGAAGAACATTGGGTGACTAACACCAACAAACAAATGCAACACCAATGTATTATAAATCAGATCTTCCACACTGACACCAATTTTATTCAGCAGCAGCTCCATATCTGACAATATGTAAGATTAACTCGACTGAATCACTCTGTTTTAATGTAAAGACTATACAAGTGGAAACTTCCTGAAACTCAAGAAAAATCGAAGAATCATCTCTATCTAAAAGGAAAAGGGACGGGAACAGGATCTGATAACTTAAGTAACATAAATGATAGCTTCAGCAAAAAAAAAACAATAAACAGACGAATTGGATTATATTACAAATATGAAAAAGATAACATTAATAACTATTTGAGAAGCTTGGGACTGTGGTAATTTAAATCTACCTGATTACACAAAATACAAAATAATAAAAAAGGATAGGAGGGGTGAAGGAGTCGTGATCCTTTAGTTAACACTAGTTTGCTACATAAAAACGATGACAAGGAAATCATGTCTACTACGCTTAAAGGGATGCAAAAAACTTGGTGATGTTAGGATCATAATTAGATGTTGCAGTCTGAAAATTGACTCACTCACATAATATGCATTTACTGAAGATTTGAGACAAAACACAGATGTACCACTGACATTAATACTTGGTGACTTATGCAACTAGTATGGGGAACAGCTTTACTTCTAGGTACAATTTAAGAAGTAGAAAGAAAAAGAAGTGCTGGTTATCAACAACATTACATGTTAAATCATTTAAAGACATGTAGTACATATGATGATGATTAATAGGAGGAGAAAAAAGGAGAATACAGTGTAGAGAGAAAAAAACACCAAAATGTGGCTTGGCTAAAGGGACAAGTAAAAATGTCCTCAAATTACACTTGAATATCCGTTTAGTCAGGATGTGGGTACGAGTACACAGAGAGAGTGGATCCCGGTAGTGAGGTCCAGGCATGTATAATAAACATCATTGATATCAAGGAGACACAACAAAGGAAAGGAAGCAGGACAATGAACATAAATACCAGGCTGAAATCACAAGAGATGTTAAGGACATGAAGACCACACTGAAACTATCAGAGAGAAGAGAACTTAAAAGACAAAGGACCCCTTCACATAGAAATGATAAGAGATCAAATACACATTTATCCAGAAGTTATAATTACAAACAAAATAACAGAAAACAAAGGAGATAATAACTGTGAAATATGTGACAGGGCTGAGGATATAAATGAGGGTAAGACCAAGCCAAAAAACGAAAGGCAGAGAGAGGAAATTGACAGCTAAGGACACCAGCATTGGGGTAATTAGCAGGATGGAGGAGGAAACAAACAAAGCTGAAAGTATAGAGCAAAGAAAGAAATTAAAATAATCATGCAAATGAATTCAACAGGTAAAAAAGGGACCAAAAGAAAAGAGCAAAACAGTCTGCCAGAGGACAGATTTAATGTTAAAATGAAAGGACATAATCATGTACTTGCTAATCTCAAATATGACAGAGTAATTAAGTTACTGGACAGTGAAAATATAAAAAAGTTAACAAGAAGATTTTTACCGATCAGGGATTCACATCTAGCATTAAGCAAGATTAGTGTCACAGTCAGTTCTCCAAGTTGTTTAAAGCTCCATGACTTGGCTCAAACATGTGAGGAACTTAGATTTGAAAAATATGGTTATATGGACATATTTGTAATGGCAGTTACTAATGACTTAAAGTGGATTCCGCTGGATATATAAAACTGCAGTGGTGGTGCTGCGGTAGTGTTGACGCCTCACAGTAAGACGTTGTCCTGTTCGATTCTCAGCTAAAGCGTCTTCTGTGTGGAGACATGCGTGAATGGGCATACCTTCATTGAAGGTTGTGCGTCAGGGCTGGCAAATCGGCACGTAAAAATCTACTGCCAATCATTAGTGGACCGGAGTTCCGCTGTGGCGACCCCTAACCGGAAAAAGCCAAAAGATACAACATATACACACACACACACACACACACACACACACACACACACACACACACACACACACACACACACACATACATATGTATGCCCATATCTATCTATCCATCTCTCTCTCTCTCTCTCTACATACATACAGACACACACACACACACACACACACACACACACACACACACACACACACACACACACCTTAAAAAAAATCACTGTCACATCCTATGAAATTCTACCATGCCTAGCTTTTTCAGATTACATACTGACAAAGGTAAATCTTTTTAACACATGGTTCAGATGGTAGGACTATTTGAAGAGCTTTGATGTCATAACCATGTGGAGGAATTGATAATGCCATTTGACATGTTTGGATATGACAAGAGTCACTTTAGTATGAGAGGACATAACTAAAAATTATTAGAAAAACATTTGAAATGTACACTTTTTTAGAGAAAGGAGGGAAGGGAACAGGCTCTGATAACTTAAGTAACATAAATGATAGCTTCAGCAAAAAAAAAACAATAAATAGACGAATTGGATTATATTACAAATATGAAAAAGATAACATTAATAACTATTTCAGAAGCTTGGGACTGTGGTAATTTAAATCTACCTGATTACACAAAATACAAAATAATAAAAAAGGATAGGAGGGGTGAAGGAGTCGTGATCCTTTAGTTAACACTAGTTTGCTACATAAAAACGATGACAAGGAAATCATGTCTACTACGCTTAAAGGGATGCAAAAAACTTGGTGATGTTAGGATCATAATTATATGTTGCAGTCTGAAAATTGACTCACTTACATAATGTGCATTTATTGAAGATTTGAGACAAAACACAGATGTACCACTGACATTAATACTTGGTGACTTATGCAACTTATAAAACAAATATAGACGGGCTTCCCATGGAAATGATGTATGAGAATTATTTTTTCCAACAAGTAGATAAACCGAGAGGGTATAATATTGTAGATTTAGTATAAACCAGTAAAGATGGCCTGGTTACTAACATTGAAACCTTTATGCGTACAGATAATTCAGATCATGATTCGAGGTTGTTTCAGATGGATTGAACTCTGAAACAGTAATTATTGGAAAGACAAAAATATATCATCTGAATAGATTGGATAGGTTTAAAGTGAGTCATTACTTGTTAAATATAAACTGGAATGAAATTAACTTAGCATGTGAAGTATATGGTTGGAAGACTTTGAAGAATATCTGTAATTGGCATTTACATGAAACATACAAGACGATAGAATAGGGAACTTGGGCAAAGAATCCCTGATAGAACAGGAATCTACCAAAATTATTGATTAAGAAGAAATGCATTAGAAATGCTTCAACTGAAATAATAAAACAATCAAATTAATATTACAGATAACAGGTGATAGATGAAATATTGTTATACAATAACTTCTTTGGCTCCAAACTCTATACCCGGACAGTTTCTATTTCTTACATCCAATGATTTAATAATGCCATTGATTATCACAACTACTGTCCAAATGCAACAGCAATTTTGCTCTCAGTATAATACTCCAGGAAACCAAGTAGTAAAACACAATTATTTTATTCTAGTGCCTCGGTGTAACCAACTTCAAGGAATAATACACATACAAAAAAACACACCCTTTTTATATGATCAATCAAATAATTAATTAAAAGAATTCACTTAAAGCAAACAGTTCCAGTTTAACTCATTGTTTAAGCCCCTAGGAATCAAAGTCTTGTACTTTAAAATATATACACTTTCTTTATACATCAATTTTTTTTAATACATTTTCATTGTTCTCAATACATTCAATTTTTTTCTAAAATAGTGCCATGCAATAAACTCTCATCACTATTGTGATATACTTCAAAACGTGAGGATATTATTTTCTCTTCTTTTTGATTTCTTACATCCCTCAGATGTTCCATGAATCTAACCTGGAACTTTCTTTTAGTCTCCCCTATATAATACAGTTCACAAGGACATTTCAATGTGTATATTACTCCTTTACTTTCACATGTATATGTCCCTCTGGATACAACTTTAACACCATTCATACTATCAACTGTATTAATAATATGCGTGCATATACTACACTTATTACATCTAGAAGTTCCTTGTAATAAAGGTCTTCCAGTATTCACTTTTGGCATAACAAATGCACCATGAACCACCATGTATTTTATATTTTTGCCTCTGTTAAATAAAAAAAGGTCTTCTTGGTAAAATGGTTGACAAAAACTTGTCCTGTATTAAATATTCCCAATAATATTTAATCATGTCAACCATTGCCCTATTCTGATGTTACAAAAAGAAACATAATATATGGAATCCTTCATATTCTGATCACTCAAATCACTACTTTGATAATCCTTCATTACCTTTTTTCTTTTTCTTATGTCCTTTCCTTCAAGTACTTTTTTCTGTGCTGCTTTTATAGACTTTAAATTGTACCCCCTCCTCCTAAACATTTTTATTGTTTGCCCCATTTCTTGTGCCAGGTTAGTTTCATCATTACATAACTTAGATAACCTTAACAATTCTCTGTAAGGCAGGGCATCCATTACATGGAGGTGGTGTGGGGGTGGGGGGGTGGCAACTAGCTGCAAAAAGGTATTGGCTACCATCTTCAAACTTCCTATTATGTTAGTTGTGACACTTCCATTCTCTTTACCTTCTAAAATCAGATCCAAATAAACTACTTTCATTCCTTTTTGTAGACCATCAAAAGATAGGCTGAATGGATTTTTATGCAAATCAGTTACAAAACTCTCTACTTCACTCCAACCACCACCTTCACAAACAAAAATCAAATCATCAATATAACGGAAATAAAAATCAACATATTTTTCCATAAAACTTAACTTCCATAAAAATGTAACTTTAAAAAAATGACATAAATAAGTTGACATAAATAGGGACAAATGCTGCCCGCCATTGCTGTTCCTTGTTTTTGTCTATACATTTGATTATCAAAGTAAAAATAATTATTTTTCAAACAAAAATCGACCATTTCCATAAAATATGAGAAGGGAGTGTCACCTAGAAAGTATTTGATAGCTTTTAACCCATCCTCATGTCTAATTGAAGTGTATAAACTTTTCACATCAAGTACCAACCAGTATTTTTCTTTATTCCATACAAGAGGGGATATTTTCTTGAGAAAATCAAAACTATCTTGTATATATACAGGTGACTTCTGAACATATGGCAATAATATACTATGTAGTACTATACCCATATTATGAAGAAAATATCTACAGGCTAAAATTATAGGTCTACCGGGGGGATTACTAAGGCTTTTATGTACCTTTGGTAGGCAAAAAAATATATATTTTTCACTATTCCTATTGAACAACTTATTTTTTACATCCTTTGCAGTAAAATATCCTAGTCTCACATTCTTTTCCAACAATATTTCATATTTAATTAAAGCCTGTTGATACACTTCTTTTGAACATTTTTCATAAACTTCCTTATTTTCCAAGTGTTCCATACACATTTTATAATATTGGACTACATTCATTACCACTATCTTGTTGCCTTTATCGGCTGGTTTTATTATTAAGTCCTTCCTATTCTGTAGTTCCTTTAATGCTTGCCACTCCTTAAAAGTTAAATTATATTCTATTTTTCTTTTATTTTTCAAAATTCCTCACATATATTATCACCCCCAAAACCAAATCAAAGTACCGAACTGTTTTACATGTATATTGTCAAAAGGAGGAATGAACTTATTTGACTCAGGAATGTTAGAAACATGCACTTTGCAATATGCAGTGTCCCCAAAACAGAATTAATTTCATCCTGACAGGAATAAATGCTATCCTCTAAATCACTGGATGTTTGAATTTCTTCACTAACTTCCTCATTAACAATATTTTTTACATGGCAAAATAACATTTTAAATGTAAATTATGAATAAATCTAAATATTTATTGGTTTACTACATGGGCCCTCGGTGTAACCGTAGGCACAAACGAGTCCATAATTTAAAACTGTAACCTGTTCCTCTGTTAAATTACAATTAGATAAATTAAGTACAGCACTGAATTCAGTACATACCTTAGTAGTACTATCATCTACATTTTTTATTATATTGTTGTCCATTACCTTGCCCATACTTATAGTCCCTTCTTTGGCCTTCAATCGTGTTGTATTCATTTTAGGTATAATTTCTGCCCCTTTTCCAGCTCTGCTGATGCTGGTTTCGGTCCTCGTCACTCCAAAATTCCCTGTATTCTTCTGGTTATTGAGGCTGTGGTAGTTCAGGAAAATCTTCATTTTTGTCCATCACATAGTAGCTAGTCCCCTCCGACGACACAAAGGAAGTTGAGGGAGCTCTTTTGAAACTTATGCAATGATGTCGTCGATTTCTTGCCTTCCGAATGGTCATTGACAAAAAAGCATGCCCCCCTCCATAATCATTGATATCTATGGTTAACTTAGTTTTTTTATATTCAATCAAGTCCGTTTCCAAAGTGGACAACTTTTTATTAATTTTCTCCAGGAATATATACAGTAGTTGGTACGTGTGTAAAAAAAGTGGTGCCACTGCTCAGAGTTTAGCCTTCATACTCTGGATATACTTAAAACGTCTTACATATACTTATGATCTTGTCAAAAGGTATATTTTTCTGTGAGTAAAACGCAATTCTGATGTTGCCTGTGACAGTTATCACACAGCAAGTCTTTGAATCATAGTTCAGGTGGTGCCCATATACCTGATCTAGAGGAAGATCCTTCCCTGTGTATTGACAGTCAAATTTTAGCCTTACTATTGTCAAAGCATCACCAGGTTTTCTTTTTAGACAGACTGTGTGCATTTTACTTTACCTGCTTAAAGCTACTTGTAGGATAACATTAAGCGCTGCTTCTAGACAGATATTTTAAAAGCAGCCTAAACAAACGAGTTAAACAAGGCTTCACTCATATTCATTTGAATTACAGTCTAATGAGATACATTTCATTATTTACAATAAACTTAACTTGTAAATGACAAAAAGACAAAGAAGTGTTTTTGCAAGGGGGCAAAACCCACCTGCATCTCCATGTCAAAAGCAAGACTTCCTTACTTCCGACCATATGCATTTCAACCCCAAGGTCAAATAACAGTGGGGCAAAGTGAAAATAACCTCGCTAGCAGCAATCAGAATCTCACTCTAACAGTGGGAGCACTGTGAACAACACAAGTCTAATACTGTTCAATGAACTTCAATGAAAAAAAAAACAAACAAAGCCACATTCTGAAATGTTGCTAACCATTAAAGCAGAGGATGATAAAGTGTGCAGCTAGTAGGTATGAAGGAAAGGGGGGGGTGCAAGTGAAATTTAATACAAATGGAGGGTCTTTACAATATGATATCGCAGTGATAGGAGTAGGAGTGAATGAGACAGGAGAGGTGAGCTTTTGAAGTTCAATTAAAATGAAACAATGGATAACTTAAAATTCACTGCAATTAATTATAACACGTGAAAAGGGTGAGGTTGGTGGGGAAAACTGGATTCCATTGAACTGTATCCTCTGGTAGCAGCCTCAATAACATCTTTAAATGGAGTTACTAATTTACCTTAAAACAATAATCCACTTCCAATTCCTCCTCCAGTTTGCAAGCAATTATTTTGCCTTACACCTCACAAAAACAAACATGGGGTCTACATTCCACCCTAACTTATAATTGTAAAAGACCACAAAGCACTTAGATGAAGTAACGTGACACTGCAATAAGAACTGAGGAAAACTAGAGAACAGTTCAAGTACACATGCCGAAAAAAAATCAAATTTCTTCATGTACCAGTATTTTCTGGCGGTTGTCTTAAGAAAATTTTGAACTGCTTTTCATTTTTACCTTAAGAACATAGACCAGTTTTAAGAGTTCTCAAAATTTTTCAAATAACTGATACTCTTCTTCTTCTTCTTTCGGCTTTTTCCCGGTTAGGGGTCGCCACAGCGGATCACCTTGTCCGCACATTGAATGGCAGTGGAGTTTTACGGTGTCGAGTTGCCAGCCCAGCGCCCAACCTTCCACAGAAGGCACACTCACACGCACACCTAGGGCCAATTTAGAGTGTCCAATCCACCTGCAGCATGTCTTTGGGATGTGGGAGGAAACCGGAGCACCCGGAGGAAACCCACGCAACCACAGGGAGGACATGAAGACTCCGCACAGAAAGCACCCCAGCCGAGGATCGAACCGGAGAACCTCTTGCTGTGAGGCAGCAATGCTAACCACTGCACCACCGTGGCCGCCCAAATAACTGATACTCTAAATATCAAAAAATATAAATTGTGCTTTCTAACCTATTCAAGAACTTTTAAAACGTAAAGAAGAAAAATAAATTTAAAAGAAACACGTGAAACACGAGAAAAAACAAAAAAATAACTCAACTATACAAATAAAAGAAAATTATATTTTTTTCAAAAACTGTATGCTCTAGCAGTATTGTCAAGAAAATTGGTCACATCATCAGGCAACACACTGAAGAAGTCTACCACTTTTCTCAGTCAGTCAATATTTTCTTAGAACAAGGTATGTATTTCTTTGTTTTGGATTGATGACTATATCCACAACTCTATCACCTATAACCCCCTTCCTTTATGGACTTCTGAAAATACATAAAGATCTCCATAATCCACCAATGAGACCTATTGTCTCTTGTAAAGGATGGGTGACTGAACCAGTTTCCTTATAACTGGAACAGCTTTTAAGTCCCTAGTTAAGTAAGGTACAGAGTTACATTAAGGATACAGGGGATTTCCTAGGTACATTCTATCAGTGGTACGAAGCCCAACATGGTACTGATTATTATTTTGTCACTCTCAATATTACCTCTCTGTTTACAGTGCTACCAAATGTGTATGGGATGGATGTGATTAGGGAATTTCTGTGTGCGAGTAGTGAGCTAACAGGGAAAGAGATAGTACTATCTGTTCCTTATTAGATATTGTATTAATTAGCAATGTATTTTGAACATCAATTGTGCCACCAGTTATCTGGAGTAGCGATGGGTACATTTGTTGCAAATAAGTAAGCTAATTTAGCCTTGAATTGTTGGGGAGTTACTAATGTTTATAATGCTATTGATGAATTTGCTCAATTTGTTACTTTCTACAAATGTTTTATAGATGATGTGTTTTTGATCTGGACAGGAAGTGAACAGGGTTTGTTGAATTTTGTTGCATATCTCAACACTACTACCAATTTTCTAAAATTTAAGATAAACTTCTCTAAAGAAAAGATAAGCTTTTTGGATATTAGTTTTAAGTAATAAGGGAGGTAATATACAAACAAGTGTGCATAAAAAGATGTGCAAGCAAATAGGTTCTTGCCTAGGAGAAGTATGCACCCACAGCATGTATTCAAATGGATTGTTAGAAGTCAGTATTTCAGATTAAGCAGACTGAATACAAATGATCAGGTATATAATCAACAGATGCAGGAGATGCAAAAAGAATTTAAAATGAGACAATATGATGATACCCTTTTAGATCAGTCAATGAAATATGTAGACGGCAAGAGGGGTTAATGCACACTGGATATTCGAGGACAAATGAGCAGGAATAGACAGGAAATCATTTTATCAATCATTTTATTTGATATATTACGTTTTAACGTTAAAACCGATAGAATAATCCAATTGATGTAAATGAAGTTCACTACGTGCACATCCTGAATTGGGTAGAACAGTGGGAGAAAATCCACATTTTGCTTATAGAAGAAGTAAAAACTTAAAGCAGACACTTTGCTATAAGGAAATTAATAACATGAAGAAGCCCGTAGATAATTGTAAGAAAGGCTTTTTTCCCTGTTCCAATCGTGTAAATTGTAAGTACATAGCTAAAGAGACATTTTTCATACATCCCGTTACACATACAAAATTTGAAATCAATTGTTTTGCAACCTGCACCACACAGAATGTTGTGTACCTACCAGCCTGTTTAGTCTGCCCAGCAGTTTACATAGGGAAATGAAGTAGGAAGTTTAGGGACAGAACTACAGAACATATATCTGGCATAAGGGGAAGTGTTATAACAAATCTAAACATTAGACTGAGAAAGGTTCACAACATAAATTTAATTTTAGAGTAGTGCAAGTACTTTTACCAAATGTCAGAGGGGGTGATATAAATAATAGATTAGAGACAGCAGAATATAAATGGATTCTGAGACTTAATGCTGATAAAGCTTCTGGTCCCAATGCTGCTACCAGCATTAAACTTCTTTTGAAAGAAAAACAAATGCAATTGTAATTGCTGGTAGTGCTGTGATGCTATATGCTTTTTACATTAATTTATAGACACAGCTTTTTATATTAACACACATACATAGAAAAAAAAGAAAAAAATTAGCTGACTTTATGACTATTTTAATAACGTTTTGAGTATCTTGTGTAATGGCTATTTAGCTTTAAGAGCTTAATAGGTGTGCCTTTAAGTTTTACTGTTGTAAAAGCATGACTGGCTGGCTGTGTCTTTTACTTTGTATTTAATGAGTTGCACTACAGTTGTAATTTATACGACACTGATGAAGGGTTTCACCCAAAAGCTTTGTGGAGTTTTTTCATAAATAAATCAGTTTTATTGCTTCATTTAGCATTGTTAGTCAGGCTTTATTGTGTTCTGCTTTCTACATGATGCCAGAACAGGAAACACATGTAAGGTAAACTGAAGTGTGTACAACACTGTCTTGTCTCTTCTTTGCCATTTCTGTAATAAGGACTGTCTATCAGGTGTCTACCCAGTCTACTGTTCTTCTATTCGTTAACTATATCCGCATCAATTGGGCAAGCATTTAAACTGTCTTCTACACAAAGGTAACCTGGTAGTCATTTACAGCTTGTATGACTGCAATGTACTTTCTTAACGCTTCAGCTCTGGCCTGCAGAAAACAAATGAAAAGCACAAGCCATGCTTTTAGAAAGGTTTCACTAAGTCCTTCAGTATTCCATCTGGTCACAAGAAGAATCAAATAATTTGCTTCATCGATTTCCTTTTTCATTGAAATTTGTTTTATGCCATATCGATAGTGCTATGAAAGGTTGTTTCAAGATACTGAATTATGCTTGGATTTATCTAGGTTGTGTATATTTGATTATTTTCTGTGCTTGTATAAAGTGTTTTGCACGTTTGCTCTTACAGCACAATGATTAAATCTCGGTGGTATGGGTGTTTATACTTACCCCTACCGTTGTGCAGTCTCACACTTAGTATATATAGAAATGCAGGGATGTGGAACCTGCAAAATAATTTTTTTTTATTTTGATTTTTGATGAATTAGAAGTCATTGTCTTTGTGCATATGGAATTCTACTGGGTTCTGACAAAAATTACTTTTGTTGGAATGACAAACTTTCTTCAGATTTCAAACAGTATACAAGTGTCATTGACCTTTCAAGTTTTTAGGGCTACGACTTCCTGCACAGTCTCCCTCAAACTGAAGATTACTTTTCTCCATATTCTTAAATGTAAATGATGTATTCAGATCACAGCTAAGGAATGAATTCCCAAGCGTTTCATACAGAGTCCAACCTTAGCTTATACAGACATCTTGCACATCAACACTCCATGGTATTTACTTAAACAGCAATAGTATGAAACTTATGCAAGACTATTCCAAACAGCCAAATAACTTGCAGATTTCAAATTCCCCATAATATCTTTCCAGTCGCTCTGTAGAGATGCTGATAGCTGATGAATCAACAGAATATGTTAAAACTAATATACTTAAAAGCTGTAGTTTTACAATTTAAATCCATTGTCAATCTAACTTCCTGCAAACCTTCTTATAACACTGAAGCAAACCTTGTCTGCCTTCAGCTAAAACTTCACCACCTATTCTAACCATAAGCTATCATAATTTGTCTTCAAAAACATGGCTTTAACATTTTCTTCTTCTAAAAACGTAGTAGTGTTTGTAGTCATTCTAACATATTTTCCTTTTACTACACTACACTTAACGAGTATGATGATTACAACAATGCAGGTCACTATTAACAAAAGTATGTTTTCTGTATAGAATAGATTCAAAAGTATTATTGTCTGTATTCCAATTTAAATCAGTATTTATAAAACTGAAAGAAATCTCAGCTGTATTAGTTCAAGCATAAAACATAACAGTAGCATTTAGTTCACAAAGAAATTTCTCAAAATTATTAAAAACCCATCCATAACAAAACAAATAATCAATACAGCTGTCAAAAACTACATACTTAAAAATCACATCTGTACAGCTCATTCTGCTTAAAAGTCATGTTTTTACAGCTCATTCTGCTCCCCACTGCACTAAGGATATATATTTTTTGTGTATGTTATAGTTATTTCATTTTTAAGTGCCATGTGCCCCAGGAATCTGAGGAAATCTTTGGCTGAGATAGCTTCCCGACTGTGAATCTGTTTTGAAGTAACTCAAGAGGGAGAGACTCTTGTCCTGAGAAAGGAATTCTTTTTGCTGAACACAGTAGATGTCTGCTCCCTTGAAAGGCAATCTGGGTAAATAGAGCATATCTAGAACTTTTGGACACTGAGAATAAGGCCTACTTCCTGAAAGCATTCCATTGTGGTTTGCATGCCTCTGTGGATCAGACTGTGAACCACATAAGTGTATAAGTGTACCAATTTTGACCTGCGGAAAGCAATGACTGATGTCAGATATTCGTTGAAAACTCTGGGAACAGTACAAAAGCAATGGTTAGGCACAGAACTGAAAGTGGGATAGTCCCACTCTGATGTAGAGGAACTTTCTGTGTTCCTTTACAATAGAAATGCGATGGAGGCATCCTTCAAGTCCAGGGTTACCATTCCATCCCCTAGGCAGGATGACAGGTAAATGCTTGTGAAGGGTAAGCATTTAAAACTTAGGTACCACATGAACTTTGTTTAGCCTGGATGGATCTAATGTGGGTCACTATGATCTTTCCTTTCTGGGAACCAGGGAGAGCCCTGAATGAAATGTTGTGCCTGCCTCTCATAGAGACACAAAATGAAAGGATCCTTGTTGTAGGAGACTTTGGGTCTGATTGAGAATAAGATGTCTTTGTTGTTTTGGAACTGAGGACATCCCTAAAAGGGATGAATCTTCCAAAGTTGCAAGGAGATACTTTCCTTACGGTTTGGAGCATCCACTTGTATTGCATGGTTTGTTTCTAAGATGAGGAAAAGATGGGAAGTTTTCCCCATATTTTCTGGGTGGGTAGAAGGGGGGAGTGATGTAGAATTTGGGACATGAGGGGGTTGGAGGTGCTTGGAATAGCCACACCTACTCCATAGTGGGTCCTGTGTCCACCCCTAGGTCTAGATAAGGAGCTATGCTGCCGCCTTTTATGGAACTTGGTCTTTTTCCCTGGAATGCTTAGGATTGTCTTGTTTGATGGGAAAGGGCCAAGACTTAGTAGGATAATCTCTACTGTATCTAGGTGGCAGGAACAGATAGTGTCTTTGACAGACTGAGAAATTCCTTGTCCAAGGATACATTAAGGATTTCAGATTTAACATGCAAGGGGAGGATCTTGATTTTGATTTCTCAACTAGACACATCTGAGAGTAACAGGCCCCATAGCAGCAGCCCTGTGTGATGTATTTCAAGCATATTAACAACATTTAATGAGTGTCTAGACACCTGACGGCCAATATTGCACAACTACTAGCTGTCCCTCTTGAGACTCTTATTTTGAATCCCTTCTGCTTTGACTTTAAGCTGTTCCTGCATAAGCGTAAGAGATTTCAGTATGTGGAAATAAGAGCTGACAGCTCTCATGGCCTGGGTAAATGACGTATATGTTTTCTTGGCAAATTGGTCTAATATCTTACTTTCCATGTCACTTGGCAAAGGGTTCTTGGATGCAGGTCCTGCAGTTTTCTTGGAGGTCTCTAGAGACACCAGAGCTGTAGAAGCAGTCAGGCTTTCTTGGAGCAGTGGTAGGGAACCAGGCTGCAAAGATATGTATGTAAACACATAATCCAAGATTTCAGGGACTGGAAGAATTACCAAAGCTCTGGGTTTAGGCATACTCAGAAACTACCTAGTCTGACCCTGAGAGAACTCCGTAGACTCCCAATTAAAATATCCTTCATTCTGTGAAGGGTGTATCCAAAGGATAACTCATCAGAAGACAAGGCTGAGGAAAACATGCCTTCAGAATCTGAGTCAAGATAACTGGCAGGAGAGTAGGTGCTCTACACAAGCCAGTTTCTTCTTGAAGGAAACATGTGTCCCTCTTGTGGGAGATGCCCCTTTTTCTTTTTGCAGAGGAAGTTCCTGCCACAGGTTCCTTTTCTATGGAAGGCTGCTTGGATTTTATGAAATCCATGAAATTCTGTACCAGTTTGACAAGGTCCTATGGGATGACCTGGGTTGTGGAATCCTGCGACCATGGGCACTGTAGGCTGTGGCACCCTTGGGTGTTGCTTTGGCTTGAGAGGCCTGGACTTTGGTCTGGAAGATGGCAAGGCCTCAGGACATGGATGGAAGGTCATAGGCTCAGTATGGCCCCCAAGGAAGATCCTCCCTGACGATTATTGGAGGGATTCCGCCCTCTTTTTCCTATAAATGAGGCATATGAGTCAGAAATCAGAGCCTACAAAGTGGCCCAGGACTCAATATACATCTGCCCAGCTCCAGCTAGTGAGGACATGGAAGGAGCAGAAGACATGGTGGTCTCCATAGGGGTTGTACAGAGGAATTGGGCCCAGCAGTCACTGGTACAGGGGGCTCTCACTGCATGTCTCCTTAATCAATTATTTTAAGCCAGGCTGGGGAATCAGACACAACCAGTGTGTCATCAACCTCACTCACTTTCATCTCCTTCCACCACTTCTCCTTTAATTTTTTGGGAGATGAGGCTGGGAACCAGCAGACAACATAGCATGTACAGGCCTAGCATTACTTTCTCTATGACATCTGCTAAGGGAGTCGACTCTACAACTAATAGTCCTGTCATTAAAACAGGCAAACAACTGGCAGCTGAAGGCATTGTGCTCAGGCTGTGGGTAAACTAGGAAAGTAAGAATGGAAGTCCCTGTGCAGAATTTGCTTTCTATACTCCCTGCAGTTATTAACCTTAACTGGCAAGCCAGCTCCTAAAAAGGAATAAGAAAAAGTTCTCCACTGGGGTACTTAACTTTGTTGACTCTCTGGTCTCAGACCTGGATAATGGACTAACAAAGTAGTTTTGCATTCTGCATCGGATTGACAAGACAAGAAAAAAACTTAATATGTCACCAGCTGATGCTCCTTTACACCACTGACATGTTGCCACCTGTTAGGGAGGGGGTCTGACGGCTGGGGGAAAGGGGAAATTCTTTGGTATTCAGGATAACTATTGACACCTGCTAGCAGGAATTCCAAGCCTCACTACTGCAACAGTGACTACAAGAAACATCTTTACCATCTCATACTGAAATAATTACGTTAACAGCTTTGCAATACTCAGCACATTGGTAAGCATTAGCTTACTTCACACCTTTATGTCTGAGAAGAGGAGTCCAAAAAGAAGTGGTCCAAGTACCAGCAATTGTGGGACTACTCGTGAGTTCTGTTGAAACAGGCAGGTAATCTCCTATTTATTTACTTATTTCATTAATTTAATTTAATGTTTCTGTCCTTTGTTGACCAGGTTTATTCTACTAGGCCAGTAGGGTTGTGGAAGACAAGGCTGAGGATTAGGGGATACTAAGTATACCACTAGGGGATATTTGGCCAGGGCACTGGGAAACTTTCTCCACTCTTTTTGACTGGTGCTGCAGAATCTTTTACATCCACCTGATCTCCCACCAGCTCAGCAGATGGGGCCTTGGTTTAAATGTCTCATCTGAAGGATGACACACACAAGAGTTTAGCACTCCCTTACTCTTCAATGCAGTGTCAGCAATTCCTCTATCTGATGTGGGAATCGAACCCACATCTTTCTGCACCAAAGGAGGATGCTACCTGTTGCAATACTGTCATACCTGTAGTTATATGTGGGAGATCTCACCATGTCTCTACAACTCTGATATATTTCTTGGCTTAAAACAAAATTAACACAACATTTTTCTGCATGCACATTTACTATATGTCCTGTGGGTGGGTGATCACTTGATTGCTTACTGATAACATGTTATATGCACAATTTCTACTTTTAATTTTCTGTTGCAATTAAAAACATCTAAGATTTACTATTGTTATTCCCACATTGTTTAATCAATATGCAATGTATCTCTATGAAAATGTCCAAATATATAAAATATAGTACTACCACGTATCGACATTTAAACTATCATACTGCATAACACTCCTTGAAAATTGCCCACCTGTAGTACTGCTATGTGGGGGTAAGTTTTACCCACTTGGGGAAAAGGGAAAAGAGAAATATAAATCACCTTTTGCTTTTTCTCAGGAGTTTTGTGATGTGACTATATACTACACAGTCTCCTGTAGTGTTCCTGAATATCTTAGTCTTTGAGACATAATGGAGTTCACAGATCTGGTAGTTTATGTACTTCCCGTACACTGGGGTTGTTTTTAATATTGCTGCTGGTCTTGTTTTGCATATCTTATTCATTTTTTTTTATTTCTAAAAAAAAAGTTTTTGTGTTGAATTTACCTGCATATTACTGTCTTACTGGCATGTGTGTAGTAACACATTAGTTAATAATATCAAAGAACTCATAACAGTGTCTACAGCCAATTTAATCAGATCATTATGAATAGCATCCCAATCTGTTTTCATAAGTCAGTCATTTATTGTATCATAGTTTCCACTGGCAAAGTCTAGGAAAGGTGACCTGTTTATGAATGAGTTTGATTTTAGTCTCTGGCTAAAGATGGTGCTGTTATGATCTGTGTAAATTACAGAAGGTATAACCATGAGTGTGGAAAGAAAGAGTCTAGGTTTGTTAATATGATAACTAAGATAATGCCATTCCTTGCTGGATTTCATATTATTTGTTCATTTGGGCATATTTAATTGATGGTGAGTAGTTTAGCCAGTGGCCGGTTCACTGAAATTTCCCATAATGACGGTTTTTCATGTTTTTTATATCCTGAGTTCAATCAGTAAATTCATGTGGTCTTAATAACTCAGAAGGCACTTGATAAATTCTTATAAAATTACATTCAGTAGCACTTACATTACTGCATGACTACAAATACCTTTTACTTCTGAGTTGTATCTTGGCTTCTGGTTTTTAGATGTTCTCCTTCAAAGGTGGAGAAAATATTACATGTCACTGGATCTGCACCAGTGAAAGGAGGTACACACAATTTGATATGCACTTTGATCTTTTAACCTGTGCTTCCATAATGGTACAAATATCGGTATCCTCTAAACAGACAAAAGCTACTAACTCACCAGCATTACTACTGAGGCTTCTGCTATTCAGAAAAGCCACCTACTCTTCTGAGTTCTTATCTTTTGTACGGCTTACTTCTTTTTGTTTTGAAATTGAACAGTTCTAAAAAAAACAGTCTGGGGGTGAAAATTTCCTGTTTAGTACCTGAACTCCCTGGAGAGAGGGAGAGAGACATGAATTTATTAGAGGTGAAACAGCCCTGTTGGTTGCACATCTCACTCAGGGCTGACATGCACTCAAGCTCCTGTCTGGGACATCATGTCTTGAGCTAATGACTGCATGCCAAAAGTTTGCATGGCATTTAGGTAAATCACAGAGGATTACTCAGTCAGCAATTTCAACCATTACAGTTTCCTAATTCTTATTGTTCAATAAATAAATGTTGATGCAAAACCTGTTGTTCTGTTCTTTTTAAGTGAATTAGAGTAATAATGAAAAACTATCCTTGATTTTCGGCCTTTGCCCTCTGGTTATTTTTGACTTTTCTAGAATTATTGACCAAAGAAGTTGAGCATTATGCTTTCAATAGCAAAGCCTCAAGCACAATTAGCATATTCCAAATGATACAGTTCCTGCACGGCTCCTTGAATGAAATGACAATGAACTCATTACGTGTCTCCTTATGAACTTCATGGTCACTTGTAATTGGGCAGGTTGGTGGAAGACAATGTAAACAGGTTGGTAATGTGGCTGGAGACCATCCAGGTTGGATAAAATTATCTGCACAGACATATCTTCCCAAATCTCTCACCAAACTGGTCTTCTGGTGTTCTTCATGCTCCAGGAACTGGTTTCTTATGGCTATTGAGTACATACAAGAACAATTATAGTCACAGGGTGGCCACAGACCTGTTTTAAATGCAAATCCAAGAAGTATGTTTGCTTTATGAAGCAGACTGCAAAATGGGTTCGATTTAATATCAAGAAGTGAAAGCACAACGGCTTTACTTTCACAAATGCTGTCATTCAGCCAAATTCTGTTCATGTATGTAGCACATCTATTCTCTTAATATGCTGAGTGAAGGAAAAAACACAGCAGCAGATCCAATCTAAAGGCTGGTGGAAGAATGTTGTATTTTTGCCTCCTTATAAATAAACTGGGTAGAAGACACAATTAAAGTGGAATGCTGAAATCCTGACAAGACACAGTGAGTGAACAAGTTTCTTCAGAGGTAGTCGATAACATTATGCACTCAAACACTACAGCAATGTCATTATGGGCAGCCGGAGATGAAAGGATGTAAACCAACCAGAGCCACGAGGACAGGAACAGTAGCAGCCATGCCCTGTTTCCACAGGGAGATTGCACCAAACGCGCTAGGGAACAGCTGAAGTTACAGTCCAACTGACAAGCCTGTCAATGTAGTACAAAGTCAAAAACTGCAAAGTTGTGTATGCAAAACTACATGGATTATTACATCAGTAAAAGTGACACCAAAACCTACTACATGCATAAACATGGTGTTAAAATACTGTGATTTTCGCAGCATGTTTCAAATTGTGGTCTTTCAGTAAACCCATATAACCAATTGATTTTAAATTGTCATCAATGCCTCAGTTCAAGTACATAAAACAAGTTGACTAACAGAAAGGTATCTTTCATAAATGATGTTGATAATTAATTGTACTGAGCTTGAGACACATTAATAATTTCAATATAATAATAGCGATTAGGCGTAGCAGTGGTTACATCAGTCTGAGTAACAGAGTACGTACATCACAAGTTAAATTACTGTAGCTATGAAGCAAATGACTATCTGGCCAGCATCTAATGATGCAGCTGTCCATGAACTGATAAAGGAAAGGCAAACAAAGACCTCTTACAAACCAATAACATTACCACCTGTGGAAGAGATTTACAGATGAAAATACCTGGTACAGCTTACACTATCTAATATAACACTGTATAGTGTTACTGGGATAAACAGATAATTAAAGCCACACTTTATAGCATACTTAAAACTCCTGGATTACCACATTTCGTAACATATGATCAATTCCACACCATTCACTGTAACAAACTGACATTCCAGCCTAGAAACATGCATTCGTGATGCATTTTACTTGCACAAGAGTGGCAAAGCAGAATTTTTTCAAGCGCAATGTGCAAGCTATTTAAACTGAAAATAGTAGTATCACTGTTTCTAAGCTGCTGCAAGCAACTGTTCTAAAACAAGCTTCTAAATTCTAAGAACCAGGCTAGTAAACACATTCTAGCATGCCTTGCATATCGTGCAGTGAGTTTAAGTTTGCGCACAATGTGAAGACTATCGTTACTGCCTATAATTTCTTCTGGGAATGTAATCAGTACAGCTGAACTGGGCTGTCATGCTAAACAAGAACTGGATGAATACAAACTGCTGCATGGTAGCACTGTTACCCTAAACAATACTGGTTTCATTCTACATCATTACACGGTTTGCCGAATTTCTCAGCTCTGTTAAAGAAGACAGCTTATATGACGGTGCAGAAACTATTTCTGTGACTATAGTTCTTTCATAAGCTTTTAACATAGCAGGCTCATAAAGCAGAAATTGTCATTAGAAGATAAAGTTTCACTAGCACAGTAAAGTTCAGATAACCTGATTTGACAAGTACCATACTTAGTTATCCTAACATTTACCTACATACATAAAAAAGTGCTTTAAAGCCGAGATCAGGAACAGTGGTACCACTGAGCAGTAGCGAAAGTAATTTCAAACTGGCAACAAGAACCAAGATTTAAAAGTGCTAGTATTACCCTGCAGATTTCCAAGTCATGAAATTCTGTCCTTTCACCACAAGAGCAAGCATAAATCTGACTAAGATAGCATCAGTATTCTGTTACCACACACTGCTGCATCTGTTTCCACAGATCGAGGAGCTGACGTCTTCTCTCACTTTGCTAAATCTGAAATTTACTTTTATGTTAATGAACAGTTCGTAATGCACACTTAACAAGTGAAAGATCTAAAGGACATTTCTTAACCAAGAATCCTGCATTTTCTGGTTACAAGAACAAAGACCTCTCCTCCCCGACATTGGTACTTACCTAAAAGAAGTAGACAAAAATGGACAAAACTCACCCCAGTTTATAAGTCAGAATGAAATACCACAGCATGCACAGCAGATTCTGTAATGTACAGGCCTTATTTTTAGCAAAACACAAAGGGCAATAAGTGGAAAATCTTATTGTAACGATTGCTTTTTCTTGCCCACCTACACTGATACTCCTACAGGTACACAAAACCCTAAAATGGCATAAATGGCTCGTCCTTATAAGGAACATAGCATGTCAAAGACACGGTTCAGAGTGGCTCACATTTTTCCACCTTTTTTATTTTGGTATGTTGTTTTATATTAGCTTTTTAATACCACCCAAACACAAGTTTAGCAAAGAAACTGAATTTTACAGAATAAGGTACCCTAACAGCTTACTTCTAGCGATCTCAAATGCAATTAGAAAGGTAAGTGAAGAAGAAACTTTCTAATGCAGACAAGCAACTGCTGACACACTTTAAGCTCTAAGTAGAGTTAAAAGTCGTTCAGCAGTCATAAGGAAATAATGAACATTTCTGAAGCAATACACAACAGAGAGTACACCTTTGCTTCATAGGTGCATACTGGACTAACGACCACTAGGGCCCTTATAAGCCTAGATGTGCTGATTTACTGACTGCTTTGTCCATCGGAGACATAAGCACCACACCAGGGGTGAATTTCCTATTACCCATCCATTGGTTCAAGTTGCACTTATATAGGGTTAGGGAGGAACAGAGAAGTTTTTCCCCACCCACCCAACCTGGCATTGTTGTCTTTCTAGATGCCTGCCCCTTATGTTAATTTGACCACATATCTCCTTCCCTCTCCCCATTTCATTGGCTATTGAGATTAAGCACACAATTATCATTTTGTGAAATCATTCCCCTTCAGCTATTTAAATTTATTGCCTATCCCACTGTATTCCATAGAGCCAGAAAACAAAAGTACCCACCCCCTTTCAATCTACAGTGGATAAAAAGTTTACACACCCTTGTTAAAATGCCAGGTTTTTGTGATATAAAAAAATGAGACCACAATAAATCATTTCAAAACATTTCCCACTTTTAATGTGACCTATAACCTGTACAATTCAATTGAAAAACAAACAAATCTGTTAGGGGAAAAATATAAAAAATCAAAAACGTACAATATGCTGGTTGCATAAGTGTGCACACCCTTAAACTAATACTTTGTTGTGTGTGCACACCCTTAAACTAACCCTTTGTTGAAGCACCTTTTGATTTAATTACAGCATTCAGTCTTCTTGGGTAGGAGTCTATCAGCATGGCACATCTTGACTTGGTAATATTTGCCCAGTCTTCCTTCCAAAAGCACTCCAAATATGTTAGATTGTGATGGCATCTCTTGTGCACAGCCTTCTTCAGGTCAACCCACAGATCTTCTATTGGATTTAGGTCTGGGCTCTGGCTGGGCCATTCCAAGACTTTAATTTTCTTTTGGTGAAACCATTCTTTTGTTGATCTGTATGTATGCTTGGGGTCATTGTCGTGTTGAATTCCTCTTCATCTTCAGCTTTCTAGCAGACACCTGAAGGTTTTGGTCCAAAAGTGACTGGTGTTTGGAACTGTTCATAATTTCCTCCACCTTGACTAAAGCCCCAGTTCCAGCTGAAGAAAAGCAACCCCAAAACATGATACTGCCACCACCGTGCTTCACCGTGGGGATGGTGTTCTTTTGGTCGTGTGAAGTGTTGTTTTTGCGTCAAACGTACCTTTTGGAATTGTGGCCAAAAAGTTCAACCTTGGTCTCATCAGACCATAACACATTTTCCCACATACTTTTGGGAGACTTGAGGTATTATTTTGCAAATTTTAGATGGGCGTGGATGTTTTTCAGTGTAAGAAAAGGCCTCCGTCTTGCAACCCTACCCCATAGTCCAGACATATGGAGAATACGGGAGATTGTTGTCACATGTACTACAGAACCAGTACTTGCCAGAAATTCCTGCAGCTCCTTCAGTGTTGCTGTAGGTCTCTTGGCAGCCTCCCTGACCAGTTTTCATCTTGTCTTTTCATCAATTTTGGAGGGACGTCCAGTTCTTTGCAACGTCACTGCTGTCCCATACTTTCTCCACTTTTTGATGACTGTCTTCACTGTGTTCCATGGTACATCCGATGCTGTGGAACTTTTTTTGTACCCTTCTCCTGACTGTCACCTTTCAACAATGACATATCTATAATGCTTTGTAAGCTCTCTGCGAACCATGACTTTTGCTGTAGCAGGTAACTGAGTAAATGTCAGGAAAATCCTACTAGGACATTTGAACTTTATTTGGGGTTAATCAGAGTCTCTTTAATTGACAGCAGCTGTGTACCCAAGAAGACTGAATGTTGTAATTAAATCAAAAGGTGCTTCAACAAAGTATTAGTTTAAGGGTGTGCACACTTATGCAACCAGCGTATTGTATGTTTTTTTAATTTTAATATTTTTTCCACTAACAGATTTGTTTGTTTTCCAATTGAATTGTACAGGTTATAGGTCACATTAAAGGTGGGAAAAGTTTTGAAATTATTTATTGTGGTCTCATTTTTTATATCAGAAAAACCTGGCATTTTAACAGGGATGTGTAAACTTTTTATATCCGCTGTATGTTGCTCTTTTAAAATTAGTGGATGTCCACTTACATAGATAAAGCTTAAGTTACCCTCTCTTCCATATCTAACTGCTTAGTACAAACTGCAGCTCTTATGATATTAACCCATTTTTCCATATTACCTTTAAAATCCTGCAACATCTACTCCAAGACCACCAATTCCTGGACAGCCCACATTCTGCCTCTCAGTAGTCATCTTGGGATTAGTGTTTCTGTTTTGCTCTTGGTGAAAAAAGGAGCATAGGAGCATTATTCCCTTGGGAGTGCTGATTACCAGAAAGCTTAATAACTACTTCATAGGTGCCAGTTTGGAATATGTGCTTATATTTTGCTCCTGGTGAGAGGAGGAGCAGAGTGTACAGATTCCTCACTCTTTCTGGTTGGAAAGTGAGTGCCTGTGATTGACCTTCATAATTAGGTCTGGTTGCTATTTAAGGCATCTACCAGGAAAAGGCTGCAACAAGCCTTCAGACCCTTGCATCATCTAGGACATATTGTGGGTCACTAAACAGGCTGTGGCCTGCTTCTCATTTTTGGATTAGTGCTACTGTTTTGCTTCTGGTGAGAGAAAAAGCAAAGAAGGATTGTATCCCACCAGAGTGAAGCTGTGGTGAGAACAACACTAGCTGTAGTCAGGCAATAGCTATTCATGCGACCCCCGTCTCTTCATTGTTCCTGACAAGCTAATTCTTTCCTTTCAGTAAATACTGCTTGATTTGCATCTAACTTCAGAATAACAGTCTAAATAATTTATCCCTAAATCATCAGGCTCTGCTTATTAGTTTCCCCTCAATTGATTGGACCATGTACAGCCACAAACACCTTGAGTTGATATTTTTTCTGTAAAAGCACCATTGAAATGTCACCACTACCCAGCAGCATGCAGGACAACTAGCTTGCAGTGACAGACACTGCCCCCGGAGTTGCAAACTGGATACTCCTGACATTAGTTTATATTCTCACTCTGACTGTCTAATCAATAAAAAAGGATCTAATGCCATGGATATGAACTTTTCCACTATCTCCATTACCAGCTTGGTAGATATGGGCATCCTAAGGCAATACAGAAATTGTGTCATATTTACTGACAACCAGTTAATTCTCAAACAAACAGATTTGGTCTGTGAGAAATGTATTTACACAATGTCACTGGAGGCAAAGCTCTTACATAAAAGTACTCCTAATGTCAATAAGGTTGTCAGTAGGACACACTCTGCACCCATCACACACAATTCAAAGCAGACACATACACATACATACATACATATGCTGAGTCACTTAAATACCTAAACCCCAAAAACCTCCTAGACAAAGTACACATAACAAACAGCCTCAGCAACTCTGAATGCATTCTTTCAAAACAACACCGACATCAACACATATAACCATATCGCATGGTGCCTCTACTTCTAAGCCACCACACAATCCAACATTCTAGACACTGGAGACTCCATTGTGAGGCACACTGATGTCCCTCTCACCAGGCTGAGTAAGGAGAAAGTCATGGTCAATTGTTTATCAGAGGGCAGGATCCGCCACATTTTGCACAGTCTCAGGTCACTGGACCACAAGTACCAGTATGACTCGGTCATAGCCCATGTGGGTTTAAATGACCTGAGATGTACGTGCCTAGACTATATGAAGAGAGACATCATGGAGCTCTGAGAATATGTGACCCAAGTTGGTATGAGCCTAACATTAAGCAGCATTTTACCTTATCCAATGATGATGCCGCAATATGAACAAAAGATGACAGACTTTAATAATTAGCTTAGTTTCTGGTGTCATTCTAAGGGGGTGCAATACTTGTCAGTATGGAAGGAGATGGTCAACAGACCATGCTGCTTTGCCAGGGATAGCCTGTACCTCTCCCCACTAAGCTTTTGAATATTACCTAAAACATTGCGTTCCCCATAGTGCCTTTTTTAGGCAATGCCAAACTGAAAGTACTTCTAACATAGCAAATCAAAACCAAGAAAATCTAAAGGTGTTACTGCTCAATGCTAGGAGTCCAAACAAAAAAACTCAACTCCCTAGAAGCTCTCATCACCCTAAGGAATGCTGACATCTATGTAGTCACTGAGACATAGTTTAAAGCCTCAAAGATCACACCGACAGTGCAAGGTTATAATGCCTTCCACACATTTAGACCAGCTACTACACAGACAGGGACTAAAAGTGAAGGTGCCTTGAATGACATCAGAAATAAATATACCTCAAGGCTGGTGAAACAGAACAATGTACTTGAGTTCTCAATGTTCAAATCACCATAGACAAAATCCAATACCACTTCCTTGCAAAATCCAATACCACTTCCCCCTCTATGACCCAGGAAACCCATACCATGTATTTAAATGTATTGGAAACACTGGCCATCCAGTCAATACCATATTCGTGGGTGACTTTAATTACCTCACTATTAACTGAGAATCAGATACAACACCGAACGTACAGGCACAGAGATTTCTGGATTTTGTAAACACAAACTCCCTGGACCAGATTGTCAGTACACCAACAAGGGGTGCAACCATACTGGATCTGGTCCTCACTAATATGGGAGAGTGCTGCACACCCCCTAGTGTAATGTCTTCTCTGGTAAGGTCAGATCACAAAATGGTCTCCTTTGAAGTAAAAATAAAACCTGGAACCCCAGCTAACTCTGAAATATTCAGGAACTACTCTAAGGCTAACTTCCTCTTATTAAGTGATAACCTGGCAAAATTGCAGGCCACCATAAACCCTCAGAACACTGCTGCCTATGCAGACCTATTAAAAAAAAACTATACAAGCATGTTAATAGCTGCACACAGGCAGCTTTAACCACAAGAAGGAAGTACAGAACTAACTCAAAAAACAAGCCACCCTGATGAAATCACAGCAAAAATAGGCTGTATAACAGAAGGAAAAAATCATGGCAAAAATTAGGAGGTGCAGCACCCAGCAGGATAAAAGCCCTCTCATCAAATTAAACAAACAACTCAGAGAATAAATACAGTCTACCACAGCCAAGGTAGATTTGGCCTTTCACACCAAAAACAACAACAAGGCATTTCTTAGCTATGTTCACACCCTCAAAGGCAACACACATTTGTGTGCAGAGCTCATTGTAAATGGAGCCATCTATACTGAGCCAGGGTCCAAAAGGAGAGATAGGAACCAAATGGAGAGACAGGGTCCGAATGGAGACATAATAAATCAAAAAGCAAAGGACAGTAGTACTGCTGGAAATGAATTCATCCTCAAGTCTTGGTGAGTACCTTCATGAGGTGGACCCTGTTTTTCACAAAATCTCAGCAAGATGAAACTGATTATATAGACTGTATTTTATATAGCATATATCATGAACAGAAGTAGGTTAAAAATAAAAAAGATAGTTGGGTGCGCAAGACCCAGGATAAAAGAGTGCCCGATCCTGGTAGTCGTACTGGTGCTACGACTGGAAAAAAAATGCCAGTGTAGAATTATTACGACACACAAACGTTCCTACAATGGGGCTAGGCCATGCTCAGGGGAGAATGCCCCCCTGTTGTAGAAGGAAGTAGTTGTCCACAAAAATCACAAAAACTGATAGTCCAAAAAAGAACCATAAAGATGATAGAGAATAAGAAAGAAATGATGTATTATAACTGTTATGCAAGAAGCCCAGAACTTCCAAACAGAAGATATAAAAAAGATTAAGAGAGAAGTTAGAGGAAAGAAAAATACTTGCACAAGAAAAACTGTTAGAAGCTTCAAATAAAAAAATGTGTTCATTAATACAACAGATTTATGAAATACATTATGAAAACCAAGAAACCTCTGGCCATTTGTGAAAAGCAGCAGCTGAGGAAGTGCAAAAATATAAAGAAAAAAATCTAGAGATTTTTGAAAGGTACAAAAAAGAAATATAGACATGGGAAAGAATGAGAGACAGATCTGATATGGTGCAATATTTATGTAGAGGAGAAAGCCAAATTATCAATACAAAAAAGGCAGTGCCAAACATATTTGAAAAGAAATACAAGTAAAGGCATCCAGATATGAAAACTTCATAATAAAACATAAGATCACAAAGAGGGAATGTAGAACAGAAGATTAGTAAAGTAGAAGTTAAAAAATAGAAGCTGAAATTATGGAATAACTGCGAACTGAAGGATTTAGTGTAAAAAGTCTAATATAGGTTATGTCACAGCATGATGGAACAATGAGTCCCCCAAGTAAGTTGGAGCAGGAGACATCTGAAGAGCAAATATGGACATGGGAAAGAGAAAAAGATGTAATATGGTGCAATATTTATGCAAAGAAGTAAACAAAACTAATCAATACAAAAAGAGCAGCACCAAAGATATTTGAAGAGAAATACAGGCAAAGGCATCCAGAGATGGAAAATGTTACAATACAATAAATAAGAAAACAAAGAGGAAAAGTGAAAAGAGGATTAGTAACGGAGAAGGTAAAGAAATAGAAACTGAGGTTATGGAGTCCCTACAAAGTGAAGCATTTAGTGCAGAAAATCTAACTCTGATGCCATCATAGCAGGCTAGAGCAATGACTGTCCAAATTAATGAGAAACCAGTGGAGCGGGAAACGTCTGATCAGCTGACATGTGAAGATACTTTGGAGCCTTCTACAGGAAACCAGTACAAAAGTTCAGTTGGAGTTGTACAGCAAGGGAAGGAACAGGAAACCGTGGCAACTCTGACACACTCAATATTGTGGAGTGAAAGACCAGTGAGTTCCCATATGAAAGATCAACGGATGGCACAGGATGAAAGTGAAGAGAATGTGGCACAGAAAGGTGCTCTACAACTTTCTGTAGAATGACCGCAGGAAATGGAGAACAAAGAATGTGTCTGCAGTTTAGAAGAAAATTATCTAAGAGAAGAGTTGCCTGATTTAGTAGAGATGGACAGATATATTAAGATCAGTGAAAAAAAACAGTCTACAGAAAGTCAGTAACACTAAAAAGTTAGAAGTTTGACAAAACAAATGAACACAATAATAAGGACTGCTCATAGAAATTCACTGACATAAGAGAAGTAAATATGATATATTATTGTGCAGCTAAATTAACAACAGATAAATTCTTACCACAAAAATACCGGACAGTAAGGGAAAAGAAGGGGGAAATCTATTGCCATCATAGGAGTATCAAATAGAGAGAACTATAAAGCATTTAAAACAAGAAATGTCACTGTTAGAAGAGTATAGAAGAGGGAACAGAACATCAAAAGTACTCAAAAATATCAGCACACATTGAAAAACTTAGAAGATATACATATAAACATAAAAGAAAAGTACAAAATAAGTAATTTATTGATGACCTATAAATGTTTTATAGAGAAATGGGAAACAAGGCAAAAGGAATTAAAACAACACCAAAAACAAAAAAGAAAGAAATATATTTTAGAGAAATATACATGAAGATCCTGTGAAACATAAAAATACACTGAATGGACAGAAGAAGTAAAAGAAAGAATTAAGAAGTTTAACTGTACAGGATATGAAATGGGATGAAACAACAGCCAGAGAGGTTGAAACAACGTTAAGAAAAGCTCCTAATTAGAAAAACCCAGGCTCAGATGCAGTAACTAACTTCTGTCTGAAAGTATTAACATCTTTACATGAAGATTTAGACAGGGGTAAGAACTACTTATATGTGCACCCCGAACTGACACCAACCTGGTTAACAACAAAAAAACAATACTCCTACTTAACAGCAAACCTGCAAGCTATCCTAAAAAACTATAGACCAATAACTTGTCTTCCAATGATGTATAAACTATACACTAGAATTGATGCTGAGAGAGTTTAGAGTTGTTTAGAAGAAAACTCAGTCATGGCAATAGAACAAAAGGGTAACAAAAGAAAGTCATATGGAACAAAGGATCATTTGTTGTTAAAGTCACAACAGAGAACTGTAAAAGGGGGCAGAATCTTAAGTATTGCATGGATAGACTACAAAAAAAACATTTGACAGTATCCCACATTCATGAATAAAACAGTGCTTAAAAATGTATAAGATACCCCCTACACTGATCAATTACATTACAGAGACCATGCAATAGTGGCAAACCATTTTGCAGTTAAGCCATGACAAAGGACAAATTATTATTCCAGGGATAAATAATCAAAGGGGATATTCCAGGGTGACTCAGTCACTGCTGTTCTTTTGTCTTGCCCTTAACCCATTAAGCTGTCTACATAACAGATTAGGTATAATACAAACACAGAGTGTTAAAAAAAAAAACCCAACAAACTGGAAACAGCTCCACCACACAAGTCCACAGCAAGGCTTAGTTCCAGGAAAGCTTTATTCTGGTACCTTGGCTTTTCGCCTTCTAAGGAATAACTCATCAGCCTGGGACAGGAATGTGATATAAAAGGACCGGAGCAAGAGGGAGGGTATAAATATTTGGGAAATGATGAAGGATCAACAATAAAATATGAACAAATGCAAATAAAACTTAGTAAGGAATATTTTAGAAAACTAAAATTAAAACTGAAAATAGCATTGACATCTAGGAACAAAAGCTATAAACCAATTTACTCTTCCTGTCCTAACTTACAGATTTGGAGTGATTGATTGGCCCCAAATGATATTTTATCGGTTGGACTGGAAAACAAAAAGGATGCTTCATGCTTATCAAATGATTTATAAATAACTATATATTCCCCATTCTGAAGGAAGTATGGGCCTTTTAGAAATGAATTACATATACAGATCTGCAATTGTAGGAATGCATACATATCTGCTGACCTCACAAGACCCAAACGTAGTGAAAGTTTAAGTCTAAGATGACTTCCCTGCTTAGTTTAGCAGAAGGATATCGGTGTCAAGTCAGAATGGAAATCAAACCAGATGTAGATAAAAATCAGATAGCACCTGAATAGGCCAAAAAACAAAAAACAAAAGAAAGACTATAAGGTGAAGGAACAGATGAGAAGGCAAGAAATGTGTAAATTGCATAAATACAGTTATCCCACTCCACAAAGGGGGAGCCACCACTGATCCCGGGAACTATCTACCTATTAGCCTGATGAGCCTGGTCTGCAAGGCCATGGAACGTATCATCATGGAACTCATAAACAAAGACATTGGTAACCTCCAAATTCTGGATCCCACCCAGTTTTGGTTTGTGAAAGACAGATCATGCCTCCTGAACCCGATCGACTTCTTTGAGGCAGTCATCAAAGCCGTAGATGAGGGTAAGGTGGTTCACACAGCCTATCTTGACCTCGTCAAGGCTTTCAACACCATCCCCCATTCTGGAATTATAGCTAAACTCACTAAACTAGCTATAAATCCCTATGTCACAAGATGGGTTGCCAACTGGCTCTCTGACAGAACCCGCACTGTAAAAGTTGCAGACTGTCCTCAAAGCAGTGACAAGTGGAGTACCACAGGGTTCCATCCTGGGACCTGTCCTGTTTGGTATCTACTTCTCTGAAGTACAGACTAACTCAGAAGGCCTCTGGCTAATGAAGTTCACAGATGACTGCAAACTAGGAGCCATAGTCAAGTCCCCAAATGATGTGGACATCCTACAGAAGGGCCTCACTGAGACAGATGCCTGGTGTCAGAGCCATGGCCTCAAGTTCAATGCTAAAAAGGGAAGTGTCATCCCCTTTGGTAAAAACTCTGTACCCATGAACTACCACATAGGCAGCAATCTACTTAACACCGAATATGTTATAAGAGACCTTGGGACCCAGGTGGACAGTAGTCTCTCCTTTGATAGTCACATTGCCACAGTAGTCAGGAAGTCCTTCTATGTGGCACACCTCATCATAAAAGGGTTCTCTTCCTGGAAAAAAGAGGTCATTGTTCCCCTCTACTCGACACTCATAAGACCCATTATAGAGTACAACGCCCATTTTGGAATGTACCTCACAAGACATCTGCAGCACCTGGAAAGGCCACAGAAGTACCTCACAGAGAGGATTACTGGCCTCAAACAAATGCCCTACACTGACCATCTCAAAAAACTCCAGCTTTACTCTGTAGCATATCGCCTACTCCGAAGTGATCTCTGCCTAACATATAAAGCTATGTCAAACCCAGAGCTGTTGGACATGCTACACCTAAAGAAATCCCAATCCCTCTGAGCTACATGCTCTAGGGACCTAAACCTTGTCACCACAATAAACAGGACATGCTGGAGGGATACATTCCTGTCCCAGAGACTTCCCATACTCTGAAACAGGCTACCCATCTATGTCAAGCAAAGTTCTTTATTAGCACTCTTCAAGAAAAATCTTGATGAGTGGATGGGAAATAGGAAATACACCCCGGGGATCACTTCTGTGTCTCTGCTCGACAGTGGCAGAGGAAAATAACTTTCTTGGGTGGCGTAAGCCAGGGAACCTTCTTGGCCAGGCTTACGTAAGCCCTTGGGCCGATAGCCTAGTACCTACCTATGAACCTATATAGCTGCAAGTATAGAAAACTACTGTAACAACCTCATGTTGATCAGGATCGAATGCAGGAAAGGTTAAGGAGAGGTGAATTTAAACCAAAGGACGAAAGGTTAATATTGGCGGCCCAAGATAGTAGACTACTTACACATTGGTTTACAAGTCCATTGCACATGTGGGAGAATGACAAATGCAGGCTTTGTAAAACAGAATTGGAAACAGTCGCACATCTTGTTGCTGATTGTGATATACTACTGTCAGAAGGACTGTATACTGAAAGGCATAATAATGTGGCAAGACTGTTGCACTGGGGATTGTGCAAACATTTCAATACTGAAGTAACTGAAAAACATTGGAAACATGATCCACAAAGCACTACAGAAAATTATGAAGTTTATATCACATGGGATCACCCATTACCAACAATTAAAAAAATAGATGAGAGAAAACTAGCTATAGTAGTCCATGAAAAGAAGACAAAAGTAGCACTTAACACTGAAATTGCTACAACTAGTGACTACAGTGTCGAACATACAGAGAGACACAAAGTCCATAAACTACCAGGATTTGCAGACAGAAATGAGGGCAATGTGAAAAGGGGATATCCAGACAGTTCCAATAGTAATAGGAGCAAAGTACAGTTTTGTACCTACCATAAATGTAGATGTCCGATAGATATGCAACTGCAGTCATAACATATGGGTTGTCCTGCCTCAGGCAGCCCTCGGTCGGCCAAATTCCAAAGTCTGTGTCCGGCGTCGGTTGGTGTCGCCTCCTCTCCGACGTCACAACGGCTGGAGTATAAAGGCATCGGCCGACGCCATCTTCTTCAGTGTTTCTTGCCCCAGATGCCAGGTGCCCTCCTAGGAAGGCTAAATTTGGTGAATGGATAAATAATTCCAGACATGCACAACAGTAATAAACAGATACACCATAGGAGATACCCCCAGCTAAAGGGAACAGGGGGAATGGACCCAAAAGAGAGAAAAGAGGGGAAGGAGGGAGGGAAAATCCGACTGCAGTTGCATATCTATCGGACATCTACATTTATGGTAGGTACAAAACTGTACTATGTCCTTCAAGAATGCAACTGCAGTCATAACATATGGGTTGAATACCATAGCCAAGCTGGGGGTGGATGGAGCTAAGAAAAGGATGGTGTAGCTAAAATGCCCTGCAGGACTGCCGAAGCAAAGCCTGCTCGGGATCTGGAGTATAAAGGCAGGTTGTAGTGTTTGGTAAATGTATGCACGGAGCTCCATGTAGCAGCCTCTAGAATGTCCTTTGTAGCCACTCCTCTTAGGAAAGCTGTGGATGTGGCTATAGCTCTGGTGGAATGTGGCCTAATATTGGCTGGCACACTTTTTCCATGGTGAGAATAGCAGAATCTGATGCAGTGTCCAATCCATTTTGAAATTGTTTGCTTCGAGATTGCTTTTCCTTGTATGCCAGCAGCATAGGCTACAAACAGCCGGTCAGACTTTCTGGTGACCTTAGTTCTGTCCAAGTAGTAGCGTAGTTGCCTGTGTATATCCAAGGTATGCAGCAGTCTTTCCCCTCTATTTTGAGGATTGGGAAAGAAAGTAGGAAGGTGAATAGCTTGATTTAGAGACACCCTGGAAATCACCTTTGGCATGAAAGAAGGATTTATTCTTAGAGAGACTCTGTCCTGATGGAAAATGAGGAAAGGAGGTACTGCCATGAGTTCCTGTATCTCCGAGACTCTTCTTGCTGATGTGACTGCCAATAGAAAAAATGTTTTCCATGATAGAAATTGTATCTCTGAGGTTGCTGCTGGCTCAAAGGGAGGAAGAGTTAATTTTTCCAATACAAAATTGAGGTCCCATGCAGGAATTGGTTGTTTTCTGGGAGGCTTGATATTCTTTATTCCTCTTAGGAACTGTCTTAGCAAAGGATGTGAGAACACTGGTGGATCACAATTGTATCTTGCTGAGATTGCTGAGGCATGAATCTTTATGGAAGAATATGAGAGTCCAGAGTGAAACATTTTTGCCAAGTATTCCAATATCTGAGATATACTCAGTACTGTTGTATCCTGACCCCTGTTGGCAGCCCAGATGCTGAATCTCTTCCACTTGGCTGAATAGGTTTTTCTGGTGGAAGGTCTGCGTGCTTCCAATAAGATGTCCTGAACTGCCTTGGAAAGAGTGGAAGCGGAAGGAGTTAAGGTAACCTCCAGGCTGTCAGATTTAATGTTTTCAGGTTTTGGTGAACAGTCCTGTAGTTGTGTTGTGTTAGGAGCAGGGACCATAGGGGCAGAGGCCACGGTTTGGTCCGAGTTATGCTCAGCAGCAATGGGTACCAGTGTTGCTTTGGCCAGTCTGGAGCTATCAAAATGCCTGTTGGTTGTTCTGCTTTGATCTTCAGGATCACCTTGGTCAACAGTGGCAGAGGAGGGAATGCATAAATTTTTAGGGAATTCCAGCTGAAGGAGAGAGCATCCGTTGTCCAGGCTAGAGGATGGTGGGTCCTGGTACAGAACTTTTCCAGGTGATGATTCATGTGAGACGCAAAGAGATCTATGTCCGGTCTTCCCCATGTCTTTGTTATTTGTGAGAAAATGTGGGGATGCAGCATCCATTCGTGCGGATCCAAGAAATTTCTGCTCAGCTTGTCCTCCAGTACATTGTCCTTGCCTGGCACAAACTGGGATTGCAGTTGTATCTTCAGACTCAGTGCTTTTTCCCAGAGAATCATTGTTAGTCTGCAGAGGGGGTATGAATGAGTCCCTCCCTGCTTGTTTATATACCACATGACAGTGGTGTTGTCTGTCCTTATTAGTAAATGCCCTTGTTGCAGTGATTTTTCGAAACTCTCGATTGCATGTATCACTGCCAACATCTCTTTTTGGTTTATGGGCAGATGTCTTTCCTTTGGTGTCCATTGACCTTGAACGCATCTGCCCTCCATGTGCGCCCCCCATCCATGATCTGAGACGTCTGTTGTAATTATTTGACCTGCTTGAGGCCTGTTAAAAGACATGCCTTTGTTTGATTGACTTGCTTGAGCCCACCACAAGAATTCTTTTTGCAGACATGGAATAAGTGGGATTACGTCCTCTAGGCTTTGGCTGTGTTGGGACCATAAGCTTTTCAAATACCATTGCAGCTTTCTCATATGAAGTCTTGCCAAAGGTATCAAAAGAATGCATGATGCCATGAATCCCAGGGCCTGCAGGAGTTTCCTTGCAGTCAGCTGGGAGAGCTGTGCCAAGCCTTTGAAGTACTCTGGTAACTGCTGTTGTTTTTCCTTTGTGAGGTAGGCCATTTGTGTTTGCGTGTCCAGTTTGGCCCCTAGGAAGATAATCTGTTGGGATGGCCATAGTCTTGATTTCTGAATGTTGACTGTGTATCCCAAGGCCTGTAGTATTTGCATGACATAGTCCAAGTTTTTTGTTAAAGTTTGTTTGTTGTCTGCTTATATGAGGCAGTCGTCCAGGTAGGGGTATATTTGAATTCCCTGGAGTCTGCAGTGTGCCACTACTGATGCCATGCATTTCGTGAACACTCTGGGCGCAGTAGATAAGCCAAACGGCAATGCTGAGAATTGATAATGCTCTGTCCCTGCAAGAAATCTGAGGTATCTTCTGCAGCTTTGTCTGATTGGGACATGCAGGTATGCCTCCTTGAAGTCCAGAGTGACCAGCCAAGACCCCTTGCCCAGCATGGGAAGGAGTTGCTGTAACGTCAGCATTTTGAACTTTGGCACAATGAGAAAGGTATTTAGAATAGACAAGTCCAGTATAGGCCTCCATTTGTTTTCCTTTCTTGGAACAAGGAACAGTCTTGAATAAAATCCCTGGCCTTGTTCCTGAGGAGGTACCTTTTCTATTGCTTTTATACTTAATAGCTTTGAAATTTGAATGAGTGCCTCTGCCCTTTGATGGAGTGGCAGGTTTGGCATGCCTTGTCTTGTAGGTAAAGTATGGAAGTGGAATCTGTAACCCTTGTCTATTAAATCCAGAATCCAGTTGTCCTTGGATAAGATATGCCAGTTTTTTGAGAACAAGGATAATTTTCCGCCCAAGGGAGCTTCTCTCTGAGCCCTTGTAGGCGGTATGAAAGTCAAGTCATTGTGATTGTCCTTGTGGTGCAGCTGGACTGGCTGCAGCACTTTGATTTGTAGGCTGCCATTGGCGGCCCCTGTAGGAGCCTCGGTATTGGCCTCGGCCTCGGCCACGCCTGTTCTTTCCCCTTTGAAACTTGTCCGAGTCTGGGAAGGACCAATTCTTTGAAGGCCAGTTTGTACTGAATCTGGGTGGCTGAACCTGGAGGAAATCCTTGACTGTCTGTACTGACTTAGCTTTTTCCTCAATGGACTTCAACACATCTTGTGCATTAGCACCAAAAAGCTTCTGTTTCTCCAGAGGTGCATCAAGTAACTTTACTTTGACATGGTCTGGCAGTGGCTGATCTTTTAACCAAGCATGTCTATGTATCACAGCCCCAGTCATTGCTGCCCTACATGAAGCCTCCAATGCATCATAACCACACTGAAGAAAATGATTGTTAACCTGCTGAGTGTTATGTATGTGATCCTGCAATGCCTTTCTATCAATAGGCTCAGGAGAGGCTAACTTTTTCTGTAAATCATCCAGTAAAAAATCCTGGTACTGAAACATATGAAAAAGGCAATTAAGTGACCTCATGGCTAGGGTGGTAGAGGTATAAACTTTTTTACCCCATCTCTCCATAGACCTAGCTTCCCTATCCGCTGGCAAGGGATTCTTAGCAGTGGAGGTAGCCACTCCCTTGGGACCCTGTGAAATAGTTTCTAAATCCACGGTGTGGGCCTTAAAGAGATGTTTGTGAGTGTCAGGGACTCTGTAATATCCGTCTGGCTTGACAGGAGCAGGGGGGAGAGAGTCAGGGTTAGCACTGGAATCGGAGACAACATCATCCAAAACATCCATCACAGGAGGAATAGCTAAAGGTCTGTGCTGGGGAAGCTTTAGGAAGGTACGGAGCCTTTTCCTGGAATCAGAGAATTCCTGACCCTGCCATTGGAAATGTTCCCTCATTGAGTGCAGGACTTCACCAAAAGAGAAATCCTCTGGAGGAGAGGCAGAGGGAATTGACTCCTCAGCATCAGAGTCCTCATAGGCCTGGAAGGATTCTTCTTGAATATCTGAATGCTCAGAATCCCCAGAGGCTTCATCTGAAGAGAGGTTTTCAGTCTGCTCAGTTCTAGGCCTTTTCTCTGCAGGAGGCTGAGAACCTCTGTCTGGGTGAGGCTGAGACCCCCTGATAAGGGAAATAAGGTCTGCAGCAAGAGACATAATCTGTTTATCAGAAGAGGGGGCCTGGACAGCAGGTTTAGGATGGGCCTTGGCCTGGCTGGCGGGCCTTAGCATGTGCAAAGGCCTTGATGGACATAGATACAGGAGGCCTAGCAGCCCCACGTGCAGGAGTGACCTTGTCCCCCGGAATGGTGTCGGGTAAATCAAGAACCTCGGTATCCGGAGGAAAATCAACAACCGGCACCAGAGAGGTCTCCGGGACCAAAGGACTAGTTAACGCTGTGTTGTCGGCCTGGAGCGGCTGAATTACCGCTTCCACAGGGACCAAAGCGCTAGCGGAGGGTCTAGGAGTAGTATCGGTATAAGACACGGGCCGAGGATGCCGGTCCTGGTCCTTACGTTTTTTGGAAGATTGAGCTGTCGGTTGATCCGACGGCATGGTATATGCGAAGGATTCGCCAAAAAAGTCTTCAGCAAATTCTGCCCGGCGCCTGAGAGTGCGCTTATTAAAGCAAGCACAGGCAGCACAGGCCGAGATGTCGTGGTCTGGGCCCTGGCAAGGAAGACAGTAAGAATGGAAGTCCTTATGAGGTATTTGTTTACCACAAGACAAACACTTTCTCAATTTGTTCTGACATTGGCTGAGGCAAGAAAAAATGTTCCCCACGGGGTACTTAGCTTTTAGATGACTTCGGTACTGAAAACACAGGAGCTGACCGACCGGCACTTGTGAACTGCTTCTGCTTCGGGCACCGCGCGGCAAGAAAGACTGAAGAAGATGGTGTCGGCCGATGCCTTTATACTCCAGCCATTGTGACGTTGGAGAGGAGGCGACACCAACCGACGCCGGACCCAAACTTTGGAATTCGGCCGACCGAGGGCTGCCTGAGGCAGGACAACCCATATGTTATGACTGCAGTTGCATTCTTGAAGGACATCAGGTCTTATAAAAAAGAATTTACAGCTGTACTTAGATATGTTACCAATAGATGTAACCTCAAATTAATTGCAGAAGGGCACATTGCAGGTCCTGCAAAGAACACTTCTAGCTAACATCAGTGATTGGAACAATACTAATTTCATGAACTTAAATCGTACTTTGACTTAGGAATGGGGTCCATTCCCGTCATGGTATTAGAAACCCAAAAGACTTGGAGAAATTAAAAAAGAGAGACGCCAGAAGATACAGCAAACCTACTGTCTGACAAATTCAGCTCCAACTTTATCCCTCTCTCCCAATCAACCTTCTCTCAGGAAATACCATCAGATACAACTTCCCCTGTATCACTAGGGAACGGGTCCTTAATGGTCTATCTAAGGCCAAGAACACTACATTAATGGATCCAGATGATATCCCAAGATGCCTTCGAAATAGCATGAAACATGATCTATCAGGCCCTCTGGAATTGCTATTTAATTGTAGCCTTCAAGCAAGCTTTGTGCCTCATAAATGGAAAACAGCAACAGTCATCCCTCTGCACAAAGGTGGGCCATCTACAGACCCTGGAAACTACAGACCCATAAGTTGCACTAGTCCCATATGTAAAGCCATGGAAAGAAGTATCATGGACATGATCGATAATGTCACAGGAAACCTCCAAACACTGGACCCAACCCAAATTGTTTTCATCAAGGGCAAGTTATGCCTACTCAAGCTGGTGGACTTCTTTGAGAAGGTCACCAAAGCAATCGATGAGGGCAAAATGGTTCACACTGCATACCTTAACCTGGCCAAGGCATTTGACACAATCCCCCAATCAGACATTGATGTAAAAATTAAGAGGTTAGGTATAAACCCTTATGTCACCTGTTGGATAGCCAGCTGGTTCACAGACAGGACCCAGAAAGTTAGAATTGGTGAGTTCACCTCTACAAAGAGGCCAGTCACAAGTAGGGTCTCTCAGGGTCAGTCCTGGGAAGGCTCTTTTTTGTCATTTCTCTAAAGTCAAGGCCAGTGCCAGTAGCCTTTGGCTGACTAAATTTGCAGATGATTGTAAATTAGGAGCTGTCACCAAATCGCCCACCAACACAGATGTTCTCCAGGAAGGGTTGACACAGACAAACTGGTGCCAAAGTCATGGACAAAACCTAAATGTCAAGAAAAGCATAATAGTATCCCTCATGAAATCATTCACCCCTTGTAACTATCATATTGACAACACACCCCTAACAGCTGACCCAGTAGTCAGGGACTTGAAGACACACACAGAATGAAATCTAGCCTTTGACCATCATAGTGAGGAAATCAATCTATGTTGTGCAACTTATAAAACAAAGGTATGGCATCTAGGTCCAAGGAAGTCATTGTTCCTCTGTATTCGGCATTCATCAGCCCTATCATTGAGTACAATACCCCCTTTGGTATGTACCTAACCAAGCATATCCAACAATTGGAGTGCTCACAGAAATGCAATCACTAAAAGAATAAGTAAGTATCATGCCTTGTGCAGATTGCCTCAAGTCCGTATCACTGTATTCTGTCTCTTACAGGCTCTTGATGGGAGATCTATGCCTGGCATACAAGGTATTGTCAGACTCTACTCTGATGGACCTCCTGCATATCCACAAAACAAACAGAACCAGAATTGCCTGTTCCAAAGACTTAAACCTCACCTGTGATACAAATAGGACCTGATGGACAGACAGGTAGGTATCCCAGATACTACCCCTTCTCTGGAACAGGCTCCACATCCATGTGAAGCAGAGTTCCACCCTAACCCAGTTCAAGTGTAACTTGGACAACTGGATGGGGAACAGGAAATTCATCCCTGGTTTGGTACCTATGTCTTTAATGGACACAGGCAGCCTGCAAATGGTTTATCTCCCAGACCCCTGCTTGTAAATGTTTCACCTCCAAAGCCCCTGCTTACACTTATTTAGGGTACCAGAACTTGTAAGAGATTTGGGATGCATGGCTAGGCTTAAAAAGGCTCTTGTGGTCATTAGCCTAGTAAACACCTATGAACCTAAGAACTCTCTGATGCTGTTTGTTTTGGAGATGTGCAAAAGGTTAATCAAAACAGGATCTGAGGATACCTTATATACCAGGCAAAGATCACATCTCAGACATTTGTATGATACCAACACAGGGCTTTGAGGCAATCAGAATAGGGCACTGCATTTACTCACTGTATTCTTTTTGTAAGGAACCTTTGTGGACATTCCATTTGCTGCATGTGTCTGGTCAGGCCCATATCAAAGGAGGCATTATACTCTATGATGGGTCTGATGAGGGACGAGTACAGTACCTCTCTGGATTTAGATGCTATGCCCTTACTTTTAAGATGAGCAAAACAGAAGGATTTCCTTACTACCATGGAAAAATGTTGGTTGAAGGCTAGGTTACTATCCATATCAGTTCCCAGCTCTCTGAATAATGAATCAACTTTTAGGGGTGTTTTATTGGTGAGGTAGTTACCTGGGGTAGCTGACTTCCCAAAACACATTATAATGAATTTCTTGATATTACATTTTCAGCCGTAACATCTGTCAGTATTACACCTTCCTGAAAGGTGTTCTAATCCTGGGGGAAATGTAATGACTTCTCCCAGTTTGCAATCATCTGCAAACTTGGTCAAGAAGAGGCCTTTTTCATTGGTTTTGACCTTCAAGAAATAGATGCCAAAGAGAAGCAGGCCCAACACAGAGCCCTGAGGGACTCCACTGGTGAGTGGCCTCTTTGCAGAGGCAGCCTCACCAATCCAAACCTCTTGGGTCCTATCTGTGAGCCAGCTAGCTATCCAGCATGTTATAAAAGGTTTATGCCTAGTTCTATAAGTTTGTTGACAATTGCTTGAATGGGATATTGTATCAAATGCTTTAGCCAGATGTAGGCAGGCAATATGCACCACTTTCCCCTCATCCATTGCCTTATTGACCTTTTCAAAGAAATTCACCAGGTTCAGTAAGAATGACCTTCCATTAACAAAGCCAGTGTCTGGAGTTCTCCTATGTCCTTGTTGATAACTTCCATGATAATTCTTTTTATGGCTTTCCAAAAACACTAGTCAGATTAATGGGTCTGAAGTTTCCAGGATGTGTTGAAGGTCCTGTCTTATGAAGGAGGATGACCAGTGCAGTCTTCCATTCTCATGCCACAAAGCCTGTTTTAAGACTATAGTTAAATAGTCACTCCAGGGATCCTGACAAGTTGTATTTTAGACTGTTCAGGAGGCATACTTGGATGTTTCTGGGGCACACTGAGGCTGTGTTCTTGGCTTTATCTAGCTCAACCAGTACATGCTGCCTAGTTATATTTGGAAAGTTTATGTTTTAGGGCATTTGATGGGGAATGGTTGGAGGGTGAGATGGAGTAAATTTGAAAATTAATTTGTCCCCTAACAGGTTCCCTATATCACCAAGCTCTGAGAATGTGGCACCATTATCCACCAATTCAGTGCAGTGCTGTGTGCTTGAGGTTTCTGACATAGCTAAAGAAGAAGACCTTATGGTTATCTTTCACCTGAGAGGCTATCTTAGCCTCAAAGTTGGCTTTGTTTGATATAATTAGCCCTCTTATTTACTTATTTATCTTGACAAGAGTGTTTTTATCTTTATGGGCGTTACCCTTCCTGAGTTTTACTATGATTTTTTCCATTTGTTATATATCCTGTTTGATTTGGGATGCCACCAGGGTGGTTTGCTTCTGGGTCGAGTTCTGTGCTTACTTCTGGTAGATACAGAAGCCTCTACGCAGCCATTGACATGGTTGTATAGAGTTTCTGAGAGCAGCTCAGTGTAGGCTGTTGTGTTCTTGGAGACTGGAAGGACACTGAATTTTGAAAAGTCATCACTTAATAAAAGGTAGTTTACCAGAGATGGCAAAACAAAAAGGGGAGGGGGGGGGTGGTGCAGCATTCTTTCATATTTGAGAGTATGAGGTCCAGTATGTTGGAGCCTCTAGTGGACATACTATTTGTTCAAGGGTGTCCAGGAATCTGTGAGCATGTAGATTTGAGGCTGTGTAGGATTCCCAGTCCGTAGAGGAGTAATTAAAGTCTCTCATGAGTAGGGTATTAGGTTGAATGGTACGTCTCTGCAGTAGGTCCAAGAATGGACTTGGAGCTTCTTGGGACATGGAGGGTGACCTATACCTGGATATGACATGGTAAAGGATTATGTCTATTGTGTTCTGTAAATGGAGGAATTCCACTGCATCATCCTGTTTGACCAACCTAGAGGTATAGTTGCTACTGCTGTACATAGAGACACCTTCACATTTACCCCTTCTCCTGCAGCTACTGGTCTAAAAGTGTAGAAGGCACTGAAACCTTGCTGGGGTACTCTCTGCTGCTTTAAACCATGTCTTGGTAACTGCACAGATGTTTATAGTCTTGAGTGTGACAAGCGCTTTGAGGAAGTGTTTTTTAGGCTTTAGCACTGAGCAATAACACTTTAAGGTTCAGTTGAGCTGATTTTGCTATGTCGGTAGGTTTATCAATTTGGCATTGCATAAAAACGGCACAATGGTGGTGTATAACGTTTTAGCCCATATTCAAAAGTCTAGAGGGTGCAGGTGCAGACCATCCTTGGCAAAGCAATGTGGTCTGTTAACCATGTCCTCCCAAAGTGACAAATAATGGATTCCCTTAGAATGACACCAGAAAGACAGTCAATTGTTAAAATCAGTCATGTTTTGCTCATATTGTGGCATCATCCTCTGTCATGGTAACATACTGCTCAATGCCAGATTCATACAAGCCTAAGACACATAGCTCCATAATATCTTTCTTCGTACAGTGTGGGGAAGTATATCTCATAGGTTCATAGGTTGATACTAGGCTATCTGCCCTAGGGCATTTATAAGCCTAGCCAGAGTGTGTTTGGCTTTTGCAACCTTTTAGATTAGTTGACTGTGCCTCTGTATAGTAGGTCATAGAAGATAGCCCTTTTAAGGTTAGTTTACTGTGCCTCTGTCTAGTAGGGACACAGAAGAGATCCCAGGGGTAAACTACGATCTCCCATCCACTCGTCAAGATTTATCTTGAAGAGGGTCATTGAGGGGCTCTGCCTAACATGGATTGGGATTTTGTTCCAGAGTGAGGGGAGCCTCTGGGATATGAATCTGTCCCTCCAGCAAGCCCTATTTATTTCTGTGCTGAGGTTTAAGTCCCTGGAGCGTGTAGTTGTAAGGGATTTGGATTTCCTGAGGTGGAGCATGTCCATTAATTCTGGTTTGGACATGGCTTTATACATCAGGCACCGATCGCCTCTGAGTAGGCGGTAAGCAACTGAGTAGAGCTGGAGTTTCTTTAGCCTAACTGCATAGGGCATCTGTTTGGGTCCATTGATCCTCTTGGTGAGGTACTTTTGGGGTCTTTCCAGTTGCTGCAGGTGTTGGGCAAGGTACATCCCAAATGGGGCACTGTATTCAATTACAGGCCTGATGAGTGATGAGTAGAGGGGCACAATGACCTCTCTTGATCTAGATGTGAACCCTTTCGTGATAAGGTGGGCTATATAGAAGGTCTTTCTAACCACTTTGGCAACATGATTGTCAAAGGAAAGATTGCTATCTACTTGGGTCCCCAAATCCCTAATTACTTCTTCTGTACTTAATGGATTACCACCTATGTGGTAATTTGTGGGCACTTTGTTTTTCCCAAAGGGGATGACTATGCACTTTTTGGCATTTAGTTTTAGACCATGGCTCTGGCACCAGTTATTCGTCTCTGTGAGACCCTTTTGGAGGATGCTTGTGTCAGTCGGCGAGTCAATTATGTCACCCAGTTTGCAGTCATCTGCGAACCTGGTCAGCCATAGTCCTCCCGTGTTAGCCTGTACCTCAGAGAAATATATACTGAACAAGAGAGGTCCCAGGACTGAGCCTTGTGGGACGCCACTTGTAACTGGTTTAGAGTCTGACATGGCACCTACAATTCTGACCATGTGGGTTCTATCCTTGAGCCAGTTTGCAACCCATCTTGTGACATAGGGGTTGATATTTAAGCTGGTGAGCTTATTTATGATGCCCGAGTGGGGTATTGTGTCGAAGGCTTTTGCAAGGTCCAGGTAGGCTGTGTGGACTACCTTTCTTCATCTATGGCCTTGGTGACTGTTTCAAAGAACTCAACCAGGTTCAAGAGGCAAGATCTGCCCGTAACAAAGCCGAATTGGGTAGGATCCAGTGTTTGGAAGTTCCCAATGTCTTATGAGTTCCATGATGATACACTCCATAGCTTTGCAGACCAGGCTAGTCAGGCTTGTAGGGCGATAGTTTCCGGGGTCCGTTGTGGCACCACCTTTGTGGAGTGGGACCACTGTTGCTGTACGCCATTCCTTGGGTACATATCCTGTAGTAAGGCTGAAACTGAGCAGTGACTTTATGTGAGGGCTCCGTTCTTCTTGGAGCTCGTGTAAGACGCAGCCCGGGACACCGTCCGGTCCCACTGATGCTGTGTTTTTTGCTTTGGAGAGGGCAGCTCTCACCTGTGCATCTGTGATGTCAGGGAGGCTACACTCTGTTGGGATAGACATTTGCTCTTTTGGGGGGGAAGGGGGGGGGGAGTTTGCACTGAACCTGTCTGCTAGGATGTTGGCAATGTCTGTGGGTTCAGTGTATTTTTTGTCACTTTGCACTAACTCAGAGCATATCTGGGAGTTGCCACCCAGGTTCCTGACATAACTAAAGAAGGTCTTGTGATTATCTTTAGCGTCTTGTGCAATTTTTCTTTTGAACCTGGCCTTAGATGATTTTATGAGGGATCGTAGTTTCTTGCTAGTACTGATCAGAAATGCCTTCCCTTTTTGGGATTTTGCTCTATCATGTAGTAGCTTCCTCCTTCTGTTGTACAGCTTATTTATGGCTGGGGTCCACCAGACAGGTCTCCTGCCTTTGGAGGAGTGAGTCTTGGTTTTATTTGGGATAGCACGATCCATGCATTCCTGTAGGTGTCCATAGAATGCGTTTGTAAAGGATTCTGCAGTTTGGGCCGTATTTTCCACTGGCCCGGGGGCTTTGAAGGATTCCACCTCGGTTTTGAGAAGTGTGAAGTTTGCTTTTGAGAAGTTCTTCACCGTGGTTTTCTTGGCTGGGGGTGGGGACGGGATATGGATGTCCAGTGAGATTAATTTATGGTCAGATCTTACCAATGAGGGGTATACCTCTGGTATGGAACATAGAGTCCCCATGTTGGTGATGATCACGTCCAATATGTTTTCCCCTCTTGTGGGAGTGGTGACCAGTTGTTCCATAGCATTTGAGTTTATAAATTCTAGGAACCGTTGGGCGAGGGTGTTGGGGCTTAAGTAGTGCTCCCAGTCTATGTTTGGGTAGTTGAAGTCACCCAATATGATGGTGTTTGGAGAGACCTTCATATTCTCCAGTGTTCTCAGGAAAGCCGAGTGGGGTTCCTGAGTTTGGGAGGGTCGTCTGTAGCAGGCTACAAACTGAAAGGCAGTTTTGCCCACTGTTAGTTGCACATGGATGGTCTCCGATGCTTCGTGCAGTGCCATTAACCTGGAGGTGTGGGTATCTTTGATGAATATGGATACTCCCCCTCCTTTTGTGGTTCGGTCTGAGTTTTGGGGCCGAAAAGCATGGTATGAGGTATAATCTGGTAGTGCTGGGGTGCTCTCTGGAGCCTTGAACCAGGTTTCTGTTACTGCACAGATATCGATATTCTCCATACTGAGGAGAGCCTCGAGTATGTGCATCTTGAGGTTTAGACTTCTGGCGTTGAGCAGCATTACCCTTAGTTTCTTTTTCATTGTGTTGTCTATGGAGGTGGGTTTGTCTTTTGAGCCTTGACTAAAAAAGGCACTATGGGGGTGGCAAGAGCCTTAGCCAGTATTCAAAAGTTCAGGGGTGACAGGTGCAAGCTGTCCCTAGTGAAGCAACGTGGCTTGTCGAGCATGTCATCCCAGGCTGACAGACACTGGATCCCCTTTGAATGACACCAATACTTTAGCCAATTGTTAAAATTGATCATTTTGTCTTTATACTGTGGCATCATTCTTGGTGAGGGTAAGATGCTATTCAAGGTCAGGGTCATACTGGCCTGGGCTACATGATCAGAGACTCTCTTTTCATGTAGTCCAGGGAGGTACGTCTCCGGTCATTCACACCAGCATGGACAATGACAGAGTCATATTTGTACTTGCTTTGGAGTGACCTGAGTGCTTGTGTTATGTGGCGGATCCTGGCACCCGACAGGCAGCTTACAGTGACCTTCTCCTTGTTCAGCCTGGTGAGTGGGACGTCAGTGTATCTGACAATAGAGTCACCTATTACAAGTGTATTAGATGTGTTGTTTAGCCTTAAGGGCTGTGACTGTGTGGCACACTAACTTTGTGAACTATGTGATATGTGGGTATTGTTGTGGTGTAGCAGTTGTTTGGATGTCTGCTTTGAGGGTCTCTGCTGCTTGGGCAGATTTTTATTTACAGCCTCCGAGTATGTTTTTGTGTGTTTATGTGTTTGGTTTGCTGTTGCGATAGGTCTATGTGAGACTGTTTTTGTGGTGTGTGTGGTTACCTTCTCCTCCTGCCTGACTGCGCCAGTACTGGGTTGAGAGAGCTCAGCCTCGAGTTTGGCTATATAGTTGCATCTCTCACATATATTTGAGCTTGTTGGGAGGAGGAGAGGGTGGTCTGTGTACATAAGGCAGTTGTAACATTGCCTCAAGATTCCCAGATTCACCAGATGGACTGGAGAGTAAACCTGAAACTGACTTTTGGACATGTCAGAATAGTATAAGGAACTACTTTTTGACTGATCAAAAAAGACCAATAGGGAGCCAAGTACTTAAGGGGAGTATAAGAGGGTGTAGTGCTTTAGTTTATTAGTGCTTACTTATAAGATTACTTATAGGAGCAACAGCAGGGCTTTAGAATGAAAATAGAGTGCTTACTTTGAGATTTAGAACAGGTCTAACGGAAAAAGTGAAGAGCAGACTTTGTGGAGCCGGGAATAGTTTAAACCTGTTTAAGTGGCGCTGCCCGATGCTGCGCTATGCGCAAAATCGCGCAAATGCAGGTTTTAAAGCAGGGAAACCTAAAGAGATAGGAACTGACCCAAAATGGCCAATAAGCTACTAGTTTCAGGGCTGAGACCACTCCTCCAGGGACAGATAGGCTGCTCAAATCTCCCCACTTTCACTGGTGAACAGAGAAGCTTCCTCCTATCCAAGTAAGGATATGGGCAACACAGGAAACTATACCACAGTCCGGAATTCAGCAAAACCTGAAATCTGGACTAATCTATTTCAGCAAAGGTGGGAAAAGAGAATATATATATATATATATATATATTTTCAGGAAACAGCAGAAAAACACACAGAAAACACTGTAAATGCTATAAACAGGCTAGCACACTTTAGTGTGTAGCCTACAACAGTTATACAATACAAAAACGACTTAAATTGATATAAAACAAGTGCAAAAACTGTAGAAAGCAGAAGGCAAATGCAATTTAAACTTTTTAAAGCACAGATCAGTTAAAATTCACTTTTTAGGCGGGAAAAGGCAGTCAGAGCAAAAAAACAGAGAAAAAATACTTAAATCTGGAAAAGTCTCTCTTGGGTCTCTCTGTTGCCTGCATCATTCTGCAGGACACCACGAGGAGCTTTGCAGAGTTTTATACTGGCGCAAAACCGCGCAAACGCAGGTTTTAAAGTAGGGAAACTGAAAGAGATAGGAATGGACCCAAAACAGCCAATAAGCTACTAGTTTCAGGGCTGAGACCACTCCTCCAGGGACAGATAGGCTGCTCAAAGCTCCCCACTCTCACTGGTGAACAGAGAAGCTTCCTTCTATCCAAGTAAGAATATGGGCAACACAGGAAACTATACCACAGTCCAGAATTCAGCCAAACCTGAAATCTGGACTAATGTAGTTCAGCAAAGGCGGGAAAAGAGAATATTTTTTTTTTCAGGAAACAGCAGAAAAACACACAGAAGACACTGTAAATGCTATAAACAGGCTAGCACACTTTAGTGTGTAGCCTACAACAGTTATACAATACAAAACAACTTAAATTGATATAAAACAAGTGCAAAACCTGTAAAAAGCAGAAGGCAAATGCAATTTAAACTTTTTAAAGCACAGATCAGTTAGAAATTAATGTTTTAGGTGGGAAAAGGCAGTCGGAGCAAAAAAACAGAGAAAAAATACTTAAATCTGGAAAAGTCTCTCTTGGGTCTCTCTGTTGCCTGTATCACTCTGCAGGACACCACGAAGAGCTGTGCAGAGTTGTATACTGGCGCAAAACCACGCAAATGCAGGTTTTAAAGCAAGGAAAAGTACAGTTTTGTACCTACCATAAATGTAGATGTTCGAGGATCCACATTGCTGCAGTCCTAACCATTGGGTAGTCCGCTGTCCAGTCGGCCCGAATACCAAGGTATATGGCTGACGTCGGTCAAGGCGCATTAGACTGATGTCAGGACGTCAGGGTACTAATGCGCATGACCGACGTCATATCCTCAGTCTTTTCTTGCCCCAGATGTCAGAAGACCCTAAAAAGACAAGGCCCAAACCAAAACCAAAAGACCCTGCACCAAACATATATACAATATATACAAATGTACAAGAGTATATCCTAACCCACACCACCACCCCTAAACACAGAGGGGAAGGAGGGAGGGTAAACTGGACTGCAGCAATGTGGATCCTCGAACATCTACATTTATGGTAGGTACAAAACTGTACTATGTTCTTCATTCCACATTGCTGCAGTCCTAACCATTGGGTAGAATCCCAAAGCAGAGTTAAGGGAGGCTGGCAAATCATAAGGAAGCAGGAGCTGTCAACATGCCTTGCAAAATAGCTGTGGCAAAACCAGCCCTAGATTTAGAGTAGAGAGGAAGGTGGTAATGCTTAGAGAAAGTATGCACTGAACTCCAAGTAGCTGCCTCCAAAATATCCTTAGTTGCCACAACCGTTAGAAATGCTGTTGAAGTGGCAGTAGCCCTAGTGGAATGAGGCCTAATCCCAGCTGGAATCTCCTTGCCATGATGGGAATAACAAAATGAAATGCAAAACCCAATCCACTTAGAAATAGTTTGCTTAGACACAGGCTTGCCCTGAGAACTCAAAGCAAAAGAAACAAACAACTGCTGAGACTGCCTGAAATCCTTAGTCCTGCTTAAATAATAACGCAACTGCCTATGTACATCTAAAGTGTGCAAGATCTTTTCCCCTTATTTTGGGGATCTGCATAGAAAGTAGGCAAATGAATAGTTTGGTTTAAAGCCACACTAGAAACCACCTTAGGCATAAAGGAAGGATTAGTGCGTAATGATACCCTATCCTTATGGAAAATCAAAAGGGCTCTACTGCCATAAGGGCCTGCAAGTCAGAAACCCTTCTTGCAGAAGTAATAGCCAACAAAAGCAGTCTTCCATGACAAGTATTTCAATTCAGCAGTAGCCGCAGGCTCAAAAGGTTGTAGAGTAAGTTTTCCAACACAAAATTGAGATCCCAAGCAGGAGTAGGAGCTCTACGTGGGGGTCTTATATTCTTTGCCCCTCTAAGAAACTGCTTGAACAAAGGATGCGAAAACAATGGTGGGTCACAATCATAGTGAGCTGAAATTGCTGCAGCATGAATCTTAATGGAAGAGAAGGACAAACCTTTGTCCAATAACTCAGTAAGATATTGAAGAGCCACACTCAAATTAGGCTCAGAAATCTCCAAATTCTTTGCTGCACTCCAAAATAAAAATCTCTTCCATTTTTCTGCGTACACTTTCCTTGTACTAGGTCTTCTGGCTTCCATAATCACATTTAAAACTTGTTGAGGAAGTTGAGACCTGCTGTGTTTCAAAACAGAATATGCCAGGCTGTTAGATGAAGAGAGTGAAGCTTGACATTGAGCAGGTGACCGTCCTTCTGAGATAACAGATGTGGAATCAAAGGCAAAGGCCATGGAGGCTTCCTTACCAGACTCCTTAGTAGTGGGTACCAGTGTTGCGGAGGCCAATCTGGAGCTATTAAAATCATCCTTGGCTTGTCTTGTCTGACCTTTAGGAGCACCTTTGGAAGAAGAGGCAGAGGTGGAAAGGCATACACATGAAGATTTTTCCAACTGAAAGAAAGAGCATCCACTTTCCAAGCTGTGTGATGAAACCCCTTTGTGCAAAACTTTGGCAGCTGGTGGTTTAGTGGAGAAGCGAACAGATCTATGTCTGGAGTTCCCCATGACACTGTCAATTTCTGAAATACATGAAGATCCAGTTTCCACTCGTGGGGATCCATGATTTGTCTGCTTAACACATCTGCTAAGGAGTTCTGTGCTCCCGGCAGAAACCTTGCCTGAAGAGTTAGTTGCAAGCTGAGCGCAGTTTCCCATAAAATCATTGCTTGCCTGCATAGAGGATAAGAATGTGTACCCCCTTGTTTGTTGATGTACCACATGACAGTTGTGTTGTCTGTTAGAATCAACACCTGCCCTGGAAGAAGTAACTCCTTGAAAGCCATTAATGCAAACTGGACTGCTAACATCTCCTTCATGTTGATATGTAGATGCTGTAGTCTGGCAGGCCACTTGTCTTGTATCCACTTTCCATTTAGATGAGCTCCCCAAGCAATGTCCGAGGCATCTGTCGTTAAAATCTGACTTGCCTCTGGCCGGGTCACAGAGAGTCCCTTGTTTAGGTGACATTCCTGAGCCCACCACAAAAATTCTTTTTGAATGCAAGGTATTATTTGAATGACAGTGTCCAAATCCTGGCAGTGCTGTGTCCATACATTTTTGAGATACCATTGCAGCTTCCTCATATGCAGTTTGGCATTGGGAAGCACCAGAATACAAGATGCCATGAACCCTAAGGCTTGAAGGACTGTCCTTGCAGTCAGCCCGGACTGAAGAGATAGTTGATGGAAGTAACTGGAAAGATTCTTTTGTTTGTCCGGGGTTAAAAAGGCCATCTGGGCTGCTGTATTCAGTCTCACACCCAGAAAGCACATGTCTTGAGAGGGTACTAGACTGGACTTTATTTCGTTCACAGAATACCCTAGGCATCTTAGCACTGCTATGACATATTCCAAATGCTGTAGAAGGTCTTCCTTTTCTTGAGCCAGAATCAGGCAGTCGTCCAAATAAGGATAGATTTGAATTCCTTTTAGCCGGAAGTAAGCTATCACTGGAGCCAGAACCTTTGTGAATACTCTGAGCGCAGTAGATAAGCCAAAGGGCAATGCAGAGAACTGATAATGAGAATTTCCAGCTCGAAAACGCAGATACTTTCTGCAACTTAGTCTTATAGGCACATGAAGGTAAGCTTCCTTGAGATCTAAAGTTACCATCCAGTGATCTTTGCCCAGCAGAGGTAAAAGCTGTTGTAACTTCAACATTTTGAACTTGGGAATGTCCAGATAAGTGTTGAGGATAGATAAATCCAAAATTGGTCTCCACGTGTTCCCCTTCTTTGGTACTAGGAACAGGCGAGAATAAAATCCTAGGCCCCTTTCTGGTACAGGGACTGGCTGAATGGCCCCTATTTGGAGTAACAGAGAAATTTGCTTGTGAGCCTCTTTCCTTTGTGGAGGAGGAACGTCTGGCATGCCTTTGAAAGGGGCAAGGTATGGAAATAAAACCTGTAACCGTGGTGAATGATATCCAAAACCCATCTGTCTTGAGTAATTAAATCCCAATTTTCTTTGAAAAGAGACAGTCTTCCTCCCAAAGGAGCTGCCAGACGAGAATGTACTGGCAGCTGAAAAGGCAGGTCATTGGGTCTGTTTACGAAAGGACTGACCCCTGCCCTCACCAGAAGTCTGAGCAGGAGAACTCCTGTTCTAGGCCTAAAAGAACCTTGAGCTCTGCCCCTACCACGTCTAGACCTACCCCTAGACTGGGAATCATAAGCAGGATATGTCCATCCCTTAGTAGGCCAATTTCTGCTAAACTTTGGAGGCTGCACCTGCAAAAATCTTTAACAGTCTGCATAGATTTAGCCTTGTCCTCCATTTTCTTTAAAACTGCTTCCACAGGCGAACCAAACAACACATCAGACTGTAAAGGAGCATCCAAAATCCTTGTCTTAACATGCTCAGCTAAATTCTGATCCCTCAACCAAGCGTGCCTGCGAAGAACAGAACCAGTGGCAGCCACCCTCGAGGAGGCCTGCACAGCATCAAAACCACATTGCAAAGAATGCTTACCCACTTGTTCAGACACATGAACTAAATCCAGCAACTCTTTACACTCAATACCTTCCGCCAGAGCATCCACCTTAGATTTCAATTGTGAAAGGAGATAATTTTGATATTTTAGCATGTGAAACTGACAATTCAACGCCCTCATGGCTAAAGTGGAAGAAGTATACACTTTCTTTCCCCATCTATCCAAAGCCCTTGCCTCTTTATCAGAGGGAACAGGATTTTTAACAACAGAGGCCTTAACACCTTTAGGCCCCTGAGAAACAATTTCTGGGTCTGCCCTAGGACTCTTAAAAAGATACTTATGAGCTTCAGGCACCCTATAGTACCTATCAGGTTTAACAGGGGCAGGAGGCAAAGAATCAGGGTTCAGGGAAGCCTCTGCAAAAACATCTTCCACCACATTCAACACAGGAGGTATAGCTAAGGGCCTATGCTGGGGTAAAAACAAGAATTCCCTAAGCCTCTTCCTGGAATCAGAGAAATCTTGGCCTTCCCATTTAAAATGCTCCCTCATGGAATGCAGAGTCTCTGAAAATGAAAAATCCTCAGGAGGAGAAGCTGAAGGAGTGGAATCATCCACATCAGAATCAGAATAATGAGGAAACTCCTGCAAGTCTTCAGCCGAAGACTCAGAAGCCTCTGAACACTGTTCAAAACTCTCAAACTCAGGCTCCACCCTAGGCCTCTTATCAGGAGGGGGCATAGAACCTCTAATCATGGTAATCAAATCCTCTGCCATTTTAAGCATATGTTTCTTAGGCACAGAACCTGAAGTGCTAGGAGAAGCCCCACTGAAGCTAAACTTGGCCTACCTCTCAAAGAAGTCTTGGAAACAGAAGGAGAGGCTCTAACTACCTTAGGAAGAGAGGGAAGAACAGTTACCTGAGAAGCCCCTCAGCCTGGCCTACCTCCTGAGAGGGCACATCCTGTAACAGTAAAGTCTCTGCCTGAGACTCCACAGAAACTCCTGGCAAAACCTCTGGCTCCACTGAGCCTTCTAAAGAACCGGCGTCCGGGACTGCCGGTTCTTCAACCCTAGGCTTTGCTGCTTTGTCCTTGCGCTTTTGGACGAAGCGGTGTCGGAGCATCCGACGGCATTTTATAATTACAACGCTTCCCAAACACTAACCTGGCACAGTCTAACCTTCTCTTAATAGTGCGTTTGTTAAATCTAGCACAAGAGCGGCATCCAACAACGTCGTGCTCAGGCCCTAAACAAGGTATACACAAAGTATGGTAATCCCTATGAGGTATCTGTTTCCCACAAGAAATACAGTTATTCACTTTTTCTGACATCCGGTTAAATACTGAGGCAAGAAAAAACCAAAATGTTCCCCAACGGGGTACTTAGCCAACTTTGATTCGGTCTGAAACTCCAACTTCAGAAAATTTCAGAACGCCAACCTGCACTCGCAAAACTGCTTCTGCATCGGACCATGCGGCAAAAAAGACTGAGGATATGACGTCGGTCATGCGCATTAGTACCCTGACGTCCTGACATCAGTCTAATGCGCCTTGACCGACGTCAGCCATATACTTTGGTATTCGGGCCGACTGGACAGCGGACTACCCAATGGTTAGGACTGCAGCAATGTGGAATGAAGAACATCTGAAAGAGATAGGAATTGACCCAAAACATTCAATAAGCTACTAGTTTCAGGGCTGAGACCACTCCTCCAGGGACAGACAGGCTGCTCAAAGCTCCCCAATCTCCAATCATTTACACTTACATGGACTATGATGGAATCATACTGGTATCTGTGGTGTAATGACGAGTGCGTACGGCATTTGGTGAATCCTGGTGCCAGAAAAGTAGCTATCCGTTATTTTCTCCTTATTCAGCCTGGTTAGAGGGGCAACAGTATGTCTTAAAATGGAGTTCCCTATGATGAGAGTGCTGGGAAATGTGTTTGTTTGTCTTACAGATTTAGTGTTTGGGGCTCCAATGAGTGTGACTGTACATGTGGTATTAGGTGTCGTTTCTTCTGAGTGCCTTTGTGCTTGGTGAGACATAGCTTTGTCAACAAGCGGTCTAGGTAATCTTTGGTTTTCAGAAAGATTGTTTTTAAATGCCTCTACATACGTTAGGGATTAGGGTCAGTTAAAAAAAGTTACCAAGGAAATACTTTGCAAACTGTGAATAGCATCAGTTAATTAGTGGGAGGAGCTGAGAGACAGCATCTGTAGCTAGCTGAAGTGTTTGGGTGATGTGCATTGCTCAGAGTATCACTCATCTCTGCATTTAGTTTTTATTTGAAGCTCTTTATGTAAGGTTTGATCACTTCTACTTTGTATCTTATTTTAGTATTACATTTGTTTTGTTTTAAGTTTTCTGTTCTGTTGAGGTTTTAAGAGTCCCTGCCTCCCACCCAGTTCTCGCTGTGTTTTTAAATTTGGTGGCTTTTGAGTTGCCCGCCCCTACTATAAATCTCATTTTGGACACTCCTCCCAGTCCCATCTAATCAGCTTATTCTACTGAGTAGAGAGATCATTTGAGAAGGCCCACCCCCTTAGTTTCTCAATCTTAAATTATCGTGTTTCATCCCTTCTCACTTAACCTAAAAAAAAAAAAAAAAAGAAAAAAAGAAAAAAATTGCACTTTATTTTTCTGCTTTTACTGTATTTGTGTTTCTTCCTACTTTATTACCTTATTTTGCTTTTACTGCCTGTTCTTAAAAGTACTTAATTGCAATTATTCTGCTGCATTTATTACTGCCTGATAGTAGCCCTATTAAATTGTAACTGTTATTCTAAGCCTTTTGGTTTAAGCACTTGGGCTTCAGGCCAGTTGTTTTACATTAAGAAGGTTTGTGGTCTGCACTCTTGAGGGAGGAGAGGTAGCTTACATCCTTGTAATTTGGGAGTTGTTGGTTGAAAGCTTAGTGTCTGTTCTTCTAAAAGTGCCTTAGTTCTGGTTTAAGCACTTGGGCTTCAGGCCAGTTATTTTACATTAAGAAGGTTTGTGGCCTGCACTCTTGTGGGAGGACAGGGTACATTCTACCCTTCTGAGCTTGGAATTGCTGGTTAAAGGCTTATTGGGCCTGCTTATTTTAACTGTTTCTTTATGAAATCGGTGCCCCTTGTTTGCTGTAGCATAGACTAGATTCAGACCTGATGAACCTAGCTTTGTTTGTAAAACTTGAGCACTAATCCAGGCCATCTTTTTTGGAGAAGGTTTCCTTGCACCCTAATGGCATGACTGTGCAGCTAGAACTTGTCTCACTGAAGTCTGCTGGAACAAGGCTCAGTTTTGAGCATTTTTATTGCTTAATTGGTTAATTTGTTTACCCCAGTTTGCTCATGCTTGCTACTTTATATTTAAGTGTGTATCTGTTCTCCTGTGATAAAACTGACCTAAACAGAGTTTAAATATCTTTAGCATAGTCTGGTTACAGGTTTTGCTGTATACAGATCTGTCTGTGATATTCCTGTGTTTCCCGCTACGCCATCTTGTGTTGGCCAGGGTCTGTTCTGCACTTAGTGGGAGTAAGTGAACTGGTTGGAACTGGTCTGGCATAGGGTGCTGAGCTCAGAGCTCTGGGACAAGGGTTGATTGGTCAATTCCAGTGTTTCTATTTTACTGTCATTTTTGTGGTATTTAAACCCAGCATTTATATGGGTTTGTGCCTGTTTGCCTGTTGTGCACCGCTGCTGTGCTGTTTTAACCCTTTGCAAGGTATTTCAGTTGCATTTTTTCCATTACCAGAACTCCTGTGGGAGTGAGGCCCTTGCCTGCAGCTATTGTATTGATTTTATCCAGCCCTACTCACACCTATAAGTACTCTCCTCAGATAGTACCCCACTCTACTATCCCTGACCCTCTCTTCCACAGATTCTGATAACCATAGACGGACAATTTCCTATGGTTTCTCCTGCTAGTCTGGTTGATATGGGCATCTTGAGACAGTGTAGCAACTGCCTTACCTACACAAACAACCCTCTACTACTACCAACGAGGAACACAATATGTGAGAGATGCAATTACATTAAGAACCTAGAATCCTTGCTGTCTCAGCCATAAGCCAGTACATCTGGCACTAAGAAGGATGTCTGCACAAACACTACGAACACCACACCTCTAACACCACCCACATCTGTACAACACACTCCTACATATGCAGGGGTTCTCAACAAAAAACATACCTAAACAAAAGAGACCTCCAAAGCAAAAACACTCATGCACATCACAACCCACAGCACCAAGCATCACACATAATACACACGTCTGTGTCTCACAGCCTCTAAGGCCCAACCACAAACCCAATATATACTAGCATAGGAGACTCTATCGTGAGACACACAGATGTACACCTCTCCAGGTTAGACAAGGAGAAAGTCACAGTAAGTTGTTTGTCAGGTGCTAGAATCCACCATATCAGGCACGCACTCAAGTCTCTTGACAACAGGCACTATTATGACTCTGTCATAGTCCATGTTGGTGTGAATGACTTGAGATGTACTTCACTGGACTACATGAAGAGAGACGATTGAGCTCACTGAATATGTTTCCTAAGCAGGTATGTCCCTAGCCTTAAGCATCATCCTACCATCACCCAGAATGATACCTCAATACAAACAGAAAATGACTGACTTTACCAATTGACTTAGTTTCTAGTGTCATTCCAAGGAGATCCAGTACCTGACAGCCTGGGAGGACATGACTGACAGACCACGATGCTTTGCCAGAGATGGCCTTCATCTGTTTCCCCTGGGCTTTAGGCTTCTGGCAAATGCTCTTGCCTCCCCCATTGGGTGCCTTTTTTAGGTAAGTCATGAGCATAAAATTAGCAACATGAAAAATTCTTATAAACAAAATTTAAAGGTCATGCTGCAAAACACTAGGAGTCTTAGCATGAAACGGCACTCATTGTAAGCATTCCTTGCCCTGGAGGATGCTGACATTTATGCAGTCATGGAAACCTGGTTCAAAGCTGTGGAGAGCACTCCAACCTTACCAGGTTACTCATCCTACCATACTTTCAGACCCCAAATGGAGAGCTACAAAGCCAAAGGAGGTGGAGTTGCAAAATTTATTTATTAAAGACATACAGACCTCCAAGCTGGTCAAACGGTATGACGCACAGGAGCTAATGAGTAGTATGTTGTCCTATTGAGCCTACAGAAAATGACCTGCTAAATAATTAATATCACAGAATTGCAAGCACACTTATGATACTGGTTGCTTCTAGCTTAAATAAGTGAATGTACAAATGCTAACTGTGTTGTATAATATTGTGTTAACTACCATACTTTATACTAGCTTCTTGCTACTCACCACCACTGTTGTCTCTCTCTCCCCCACAAGTAATGCTCTTCATTGTGCTGTTCCAGTCTATAATTTCTGAGAACCTACCTACCTGGTGACAAAGGACCCGTTCAACAAATAAACGGTGGTTTCATCTCTCAGCTTCTACTCCCTGCTCCCTCTCTCAAGGAAACAAGAAAGTATGTTATCTATGTCCTGCCTGTAAAGCCTACTATCATCCACTGTTGCTTCAGGGGTTCTAAAGCACGCTCCAAGCCTGGACAGCCAGCAGCCTTTACCACCCCAACTATCTACCCTGTAACCAAAACTCCTCCACCACCGCATAGTACCCCTCTTACTAACCTTTCCCCCTTCCCAAATCTGACACTAGCTAACCCCCCCTTACTGAATTGCATGTAATACTAGCTTTGTCCAGTAGGTGGCATCCCTATCCCAGCCTTTATTTTCCTGCTTATCCATCTGTTATTCTGCTTTTACTACTCTAAACTCTTTATTACTCTAAACTCTTAAACCTCAAACTTTACCCTTTATTTTAACTTGCTACACCCTCCTGTTTTTCTAATAGACTCCTTACTTATCTCTGCTCCTTCCCACTTTAGACTTACTTAACTTGCCTTCAATAATCTGATCTGCTGATTGTTTCTCCTCTAGCTGCTCCATTACCTGTATCTACCCACTCTGATCGCCCTGCGGGCTTACTCCTCTCCTCTACCCTACCCCCATATCCCACCCACCCCCAGTACTGTTAACCTTATACTTCTACAGCCACACCCCCTCCACTTATCACCCTATCACAGAATACTTCTACTTAACCCACCCCAACCTCAATTTCCTTTATCAGTTTTTACACTGTAAGTCCACACCCTAACCTCTCCACTCTACTTCATTCCTGTATTGCTAACATTATACAGCCTTCTCTCCTATACCCACCTCTATTTTATTGTATTACACACTTCTTCTCTCACCCAGCTCTACCTTTTACAACACTCTCGCCTTTCTATCTCCTCTATTTTACCATTTACTAGACACCTTACCTCAACATACTCTACCACCTTATCTTCACATCCAAATGACCCTAACACACAATTTTATTCACACACACCTACTACTCTTAACTACTATTCTAGTTTTTCTTTCTCTTCCATACACACTAACCTTCTATGAACATTTTTCGCTTCCTGAACACCACTACCCCTACCAGCAAACTCTACCAGTTTCTCACATACACTCCCTCAACCACATTAATATAACCTACACCTCTATCTGCATACTTCCAATGTACCACAGATCTACCCATGTTACTTACTTCCATGACAAAAAAACTCACACAACTACTACAAAATCCTAAAGTTAATACAATATCCTGAAAAACACCTCTTATTGGATGGTGATATTCATCCAAACCCTGACCCCAGTACAGATGTTTCCAGTTACCCAAACAACCTAACATCTCATGCTACCATTACCCCAAAAAGACCACCTAACTCCATCTTGATAGCTCACATCAACATCCGTAGTGTTAACAATAAAATTACCCACCTACATGCACTCTTAGAAGTGCATGCATTCGATATTCTCTGTATAACAGAGACATGGCTAAAGCCCTCAACTCAGGACCATGAAATTACCCCCTCCTGGGTATAATATCCTGAGATGTGACCACAAAACCAAAAAGGGTGGAAGTGTAGCCATTTTGTATAAATCAGAACTCCAAGTTTCACTCTTCAATGCGCTCCTGCCCTCAAATACTAATGCAGAAATCCTTACTGCTAAACTTCAAATCAACAACTCCAAAGCTATCTATCCAATTTGTTCCTATCTTCCCCCTGGAAACAATATCAATACTCTTGAAAACATACTTAACTTCCTCTCTACTCACCAACCTCAGGAAACCATTGTGCTAGGTGACTTTAATATAGACTGGGCAACCTGTAGCTCCCCTAATCCTATCAATCATATAAATCTTTACGGATTCTCACAATTAATAACCACACCTACTAGAATCCATAAACCAAGCAGCAAGGAAACCACCCTAGACTGGATCCTTCTAAACAGCCATCTTGATACTTATAAGCCAGGAACCCTTCCAGATGATGTCAGTGACCATGCTCTAACCTATATTATTAAACAAAGAGTTCATAGCCCTAATACTAATATTTCTAAATCCTCCCATTCTAAAAAAAAATTAAAACCAGAAACCTTCCAAAATGAACTGAAAGCATGTGACTGGTCACCACTGTATCATCTTCAACTTGATGAAGCAGTGACCTACTTTAATATTAAATTCCTACAAATCCTTGATTACCATGCCCCCTATCACTCTTCCCGAGAAAGTACCAAAATTGCCCCATGGCTCACAAAACAAACTAGGCAAAAAATCCTCTTATGTGGTCCAAATGGAGAGCCTCTAAAAGTCCATCAGATCACCTTTATTTTAAACAGTTAAGAAATGCCACCAAAAAAGACATTCTACAAGACAAAAAAAACTACTACCTTCACCTTCAACAAACCCACCAACAAAAACCACAAATGTTCTGGTCAGGCATCAACAAACTACTTCAGCCAGGCCATTCTAAAACTCCTTAACCATCAGGTTTCAACCATAATAACTCTAATCAAATTCCCAATGCCTTTAATAACTATTTTACTGAAGCCATTCAAACCCTAGCTAATACATTAACACCTACTACCACCTCCCCATCAATCACCATGAATAGTCCAGCTCCAACCTTTCATATACAACCTGTACCTACATCCCTCATTTGGAACCGCCTTCAAAAACTCAAACCATGCACCCCTTCTGCTGACTGTCTTCCAGCTGAATACCTACAAATTGCAGCTAAAGCCATTGCCTGTCCCATCTCCATCCTTATAAATAGAACAATTTTGGAAAGCACAATCCCTTCCATATGGAAAGTCTCCCATATCATCCCACTACATAAAGGTGGAACATCTACTGAGCTTTCCAACTTTCGTCCAATTGCCTTACTCTCTCCAATAGCTAAAATAATAGAAAAATGCATCCACAGACAACTGCTTGATCACCTCCTCCAGAATAATTTACTTGCCAACTGCCAACATGGCGTTAGACCTTTCCATAGCACAACAACTGCCCTGCTATCCTTTTCTGACTGTATAAACAAAAATCGTAACAATAACTCTCTTTCCTCAGCACTATTCATTGACCTTTCAAAAGCCTTTGATATGGTTAACCATCACATGCTTATTGATGTACTAAAAGCCCAATCACTGGACCCACAAGCAGTACGCTGGTTTAAATCTTATTTAGAAAACAGACAGCAAGCAGTGCTTTGGGATAAAAATCTTTCTACACTCCTCCCTGTGTACATAGGAGTTCCACAAGGCTCTATTTTAGGCCTGCTTCTCTTTTCACTGTTTATTAATTATCTACATGTAAAAATTCCTCAAGCCACCTGTATACAATATGCAGATGACTCTACTTTAATATGTTCAGCCAAGTCCATTACCTCACTCCAGACCCTCACCCAGACAGTATTTAACACTGTTGAAAATTGGTTCACGCAACACTGCCTCCTGCTGAACCCCAAAAAAATAAAATTATTGCTGTTTGCTCCTGCTCAAAAGGCATCACAACTCCACTTCACAGTAACCTCTAACAAAAGAACTAATATATCCTCTGACACTACTACTCGTCTCCTGGGAATAACAACTGACAACAACCTTAGCTATGATGACCACATTAATACTACTATAAAGTCTGTCAACAAAAAACTAGGCACCCTTTATAGAATCAAACCCTTCCTTACCCCTATAGCCAGAACCACTATTGCCCAGACCCACCTGATCTCTACCCTGTTCTATGCTTCTGCAATATATACCAATCTTTCTAAAAACAACCTTTCCAAACTTTCAACCAGTTACAATAACATAGCCGATTTGCCACTGGCACCCACTTTAGAACTCACCACTGTCACAACCTAAAACAACTGGGATGGTTAGAACTGCAGAACCAACTACTTTGTCAACAACTTCTTATCACCCAAAAGATGCGTACACAAAAGCTTCACAGATGGCTAGCAAGGAGAGAACTGGTGCACTTATCACCCAAAAGATCCTTTACCACCCTAATAATACCCCTATCCTCACTAACCTGATTACCCCCTATAAAAATCTTGCAACACTACGCTCAGCTAATAAGCTTCTAGTTTCCACTATTAAATCCAACAACAAAGCTGGGGACTCACTCTTCACCAACACAGTGGGAAAAACCTGGAACCAGCTTCCTAGTGAACTTTCTACCCTTGCTTCCACACTGCGTTTTAAAAAACATCTTAAAGAATATCTTAAAACTCACTGGCTCTGTCCCTGCTCTAACCCTGACTGATATCTTATTTCCCTTTCTTGCTCTCCCAATCCTTCTCTACTCCACTGTTCTATGTTGCCTACCTGAAATAAAGATTTCTTCAAATTAAAAAAAAAATATATATATATATATATATATATATATATATATATATATAATTTTAATATTTTGGAATCTCCATATATTTTTTTTAGCTCTCAAATGTTGTTTGTTTGTTTATCTATATTTGATCTTGACTTAAACACACTAAAGAACTCTGTACAAATTTATCGTACCTACAATTTAAACAATGTACTATAACTCATTTTATGATTGATATATATTGTATGCTTTGTCACTGCCTATGCTTGAAGCTTTTCTCCCCGGGCCTCTACTATAAATGGACATATATCCAGTTAGACCAGCCCGGTCAACAAATGTAAAATAAAATAAAATAAATAAATAAATAAAATAAAATGAGCTCTCAGCTCCATTAGACACCCTATTCAACCAAAGCCTGAGCACCGGCTTCATCTCAGCTGAATGGAGGACAGCCACTGTCATCCTTCTACACAAAGGTGGAGTGTCCACTGACCAAGGTAATTATAGGCCCATCAGTCTAACTAGCCTGATCTGCAAGGCCATGGAACACATTATCATGGACATTATAAACAAGGACACTGGCAACCTCTAAATGCTTGACCTCACAAAAGTTGGTTTTGTCAAAGGGAGATCATGGCTGCTAAACTTGGTCGACTTCTTTGACACAGTCACCAAAGCCATGGAATAGGGGAAGACAGTGCACACCACCTCCCTTGACCTAGCCAAAACCTTTGACACTATTCCCAACTCGGGCATAATAGATAAACTCTCCCAGCTAGGCATCAACCCGTATGTCACTAGATGGGTAGCTAACTGGCTCACTGACAGAACCCACTCAGTCAAAGTAGGGGAAGCCACCTCTAGTAGTAGACTCGTAAGGAGCAGTGTACCCCAAGGATTGGTCTTGGGGCCTCTACTGTTTGGGATATACTTTTCTGAGGTGCAAGCCAAAACTGCTGGTCTGTGGCTGATCAAGTTTGCAGATGACTGCAAGCTGGGAGCTGTCTTAAATTCCCCTAGTGATGTGAACATCCTCCAAGAGGGCCTTACCCAAACTAATGACTGGTGCCAAAAGCATGGCCTCAAATTGAATTTCAAGAAATGCATCATTATCCCCAATGGGGAAAATGTAATTCCCACTAATTATTACATTAATAACAATGTACTAAGCATGCAATCAGTCGTGAGATACCTGGGCACCCAGGTTGACAGCAACCTGACTTTTAATCACCATACTACCTCCATTGTACGGAAGGCCTTCTACATGGCCCACCTCATAAATAAGGGTATTTCATCCAGGAACAAGGAGGTCATAACATCCCTGTACTCCTCCCTTATCAGACCCATTATCGAGTACAATGCCCCCTTCGGCATGTACCTTGCCAAGCACATGCAGCAGTTGGAGAGACCACAGAGGTTCCTGACCAGGAAAATCCAGAGTCTCAAACACCTATCCTATACAGATAGGCTAAAAGCCCTGTCCCTCTACTCAGTCTTATACAGACTGCTCAGAGGTGACCTGTGTCTGACATACAAGGCCATTTCAGACCCAGGCTTGATGGAGTTGCTGCATATCCGTAAGATAAACTCCACTCGAGCAACCTGCAAGGAAGACCTTAACCTGGTCTGTGACATAAATAGAACTTTTTGGCAGGATATATTTGTGCCCCAAAGACTCCCACATCTGTGGAATAGACTCTCTCCCCATGTCAAGCAGAGTATCTCTCTATCCCTCTTTAAGAGGAACCTGGACGACTGGGTGGGAAATAGAAAATATACCCCTGGGATCCCACCTGTGTCCCTGCTGGATAGGGGAAACAGGTGCTGAACACGGGGTAAAATTCTTGGCTAAACTTATAAGGCGCTCTGGGCCAATAGCCTAGTATCATCCTATGAACCTAAGTGTTTTGTGCTATGCGAGGTGGGTGCTGTGTGTGTGGTTTCAACAACCTGATGTGTGCTTATATATAAGAATTTAGCCTTCAGTGTCACCGTGTAAGTACACCTCTTGCATAATGTGTCTGTTTCTTTAAATAATAAGTCGTCAGTAAACATAATACAATTGCTACATTGTCTCAAGAAGCCCATATCCATCAAGCTGTATACAGAGAAATTAGAACATTGCATACACATGCTGCCTAGGCTTTTGATTGGTAAGTTACAAGAGGGTGGTGTGCATTGGGGTTAGAAGGCTACTAAGGGTGTTTTGTTAGTGCAGACTAATAAGGGTGCTTTATTGGGGTAGGTTATGCTAAACAGAAATAAATTCTACTAACTTTAGTGGTTACAGAAGACTGAATTCTACTAAATCTATAAGTATTCCCACTGAAAGCCCAAATAGCTACTCTAAGCTTGTTGGTGTGCAAGGTATTTGCTCTACATTTATTTTTTTTACAGAGTCTGCTTTTATCGACCATTCTATAGGGAAAATTTGCTTTCTAGGCATTTGCTAGTGTGTAAGGCACTGCTAACTGCTGCTGAGCAGTGAGCACCTCTGGGAAAGTGCTCCAAATTTATGGCAGCATAGAGAAAACAGAAAACTAAGTAGCAAACCTGTGACCAATAAGATTACTAAACTAAGAGCCATTTTGTGTGTTTCCCAACTCAGACAGACCAGGCACACATCTCCTGCCACAAGATGAATAAAGTTAGTCCGCCTGAAGTACACACACACAAGAAGAGACTCACAAGTGCAATGCTACCACAAACCAATTCAACAACTATCCGAAAATCTCTTGCTGAAGGCAATTTCAAGACAGTCTTACAGCAGTAACAGTCAGAGGAATAGCATTTTTTTTTACAAAATTAAAGTGAAATACACAAATAAAAGCGGAGGACAGTAGCAATCCCTCAACATAACTTAAGCAAGCGAAATTTAAAGTACTTAGAGTTGCCTGAATGGCACTGGATACAAGCAAAACACTTGTGGAACACAGGCTAGGATGTCAAACTTTGCTGAGTTCTGGGAAAATAAGCAAGAGACAATGTGCAGTAAAGGAGGTTTACCGGGAGCGCACTGATGGATCTAGGGAAAACATGGGTGGGAAGAATGCTTACATACCTTACACAACAGACAATCGCAATGAAAGAGGATAGGGAGGGACTTTGGGAAATCAGATTGCCATAAGGGGCGGAGGCCAGAGACCCAAATTCAGGGAAGATGTAGTGTAGCTAGAGAAGGAGCCAATCAAATAAAGTCAACACCGGAGTTCTTTCAGAAACTTGCAAGAACAGAAAGGCTCTGGAATGCAACTTCTCTGAGCTACAGGCCAATGACTTCAGGCAGGTCAGAATTTCAGAAACTTTAGCTTAATGTCTTAGTGGGTGGGATGGAGCAGACACAAAGAACAGGGGAACAGAAGTAACTAGAATGCAACTTTAAGCAGGGAAATGATAAACAGAATATAGAATTGTAGGAATAAAACTGGAATATCAACACAGTAAAAGCAGTGAAGCACACTACGTACTGTGGATGACATAAATATCACTTACTGCTGTTCTACTTTACCTAGAATGGCTGCAGAACCAGTATGTACTGAATTCTTAATGGTGCAGTACAGTTTGACTGGTTGTCCTTGTTTGTTGCCCTGTGTCCTTGCAAAACAAAAACACTGTATGCTGAATAAATAAACATGTCTACATATAGCCATATACTGTTAAAGGCTGAGCATGGTCGTCACATCTGATTTATGGATTTAATTCATCCAAAGTCCAAGGTCAATACTGTACTTAAAACATTTATGCAGAAATGGTGGTAGAAACTCCACTGCAGCCTTCTTGAAGAAACACATTAAAACCAGTGAATAAACTCAAGAATGTAGAGGACTGATGTATGTCAATGTTGAGCAGAGGACAGACATATGTAAATTCCGACAAAGACTGGTGTGGGTAAGTAGTTAGATAAGTAGCACCTGCGGTTTATCCAACAGGTATTAACAGCCAAGGCAGACCATGTTGTCCTTTCCTGCCATCAAAAAACAATACATCTGTCTTAATCACTTAAGAAAAAAAAACAAAAAAACAAAAAAATATATATATATATACTTGCTTCCCGCCTTTCTAAGCCAGTATAGTCCAGTTTACAGGTTAGTGCTGAATTCAGGGCTGTGTTACAAATCTCTGTGTTTGCCCATACCTTACTTGGGTGGAAGGAAGTTTCTCTGTGCACCTGTGAGAGAGGGGAGCTTTGAGCAGCCTATCTGTCCCTGGAGGAGTGGTTTCAGCTCAGAAATTAGTAGTTTATTGGCCATTTTGGGCTAATTTCTATCGCTTTCTTTTCCCAGATATAAATACCGTATTTGCCCGGTGTTGCGCCCCGGGTGGCACCGGTTAGCTAGGGTAAAAGTATTCCCGGCTCCACAAAGTCTCCTCTTCAATTTTTCCCTTAGAACTAGACAAACTTTCAACTTAAGCAATCAAGCCATTCATTTCTCAGCCCGGCACTTGCTCAAAACGTATAGCAAGCACTTACAAACCCTAGCACCAGACCCTCCTGTACTGTACAGAAGGACAAGGCTCTCTATTCGACCTTACCAGCCATCCAGTAAAACAGTTCACTGTACCTATCCAGGCATGTCCAAAGGGCAGTTTCAGGTGTACTCTCCAGTCCAACTGGTGAATCTGGGCATTTTGAGGCAATGTTACAACTGCCTCATGTACACAGACAACCCCCTCCTCCTACCACCAAACACTAATACATGTGAGAGATGCAGTTATACAGTCAAACTAGAGGCTAAGCTCTCTCAACCCAAGACTGGATCAGACAGTCAAGATGAGAAGGGAAATACTTGCATCACACCACCAGTCTTACATAGACCCATTAAACCAGCACCGGCAAAAAACACACATAAATACATGAAAACATACTCGGAGGCTCTAAATAAAAATCTGCAAAACCAACAGAGACCTCCAAAGCAAACATCCAAGCAACCTCCACCCCCCAACACAAACCATGAAACACATACTTCACAAAACCAGTGTGCCATGCAATCACAGCCCTTAAGGCAAAATAACATACCCAACATACTAGTAACAGGTGACTCTATAGTCAGGCACACTGACGTTCCACTCACTAAGCTGAATAATTAGAAGGTTACTGTTAACAGCCTGTCGGGTGCCAGGATCCACCACATAACACAAGCACTCAGGTCACTCCAGAAGAAAGTACAAATATGACTCTGTCATTGTCCATGTTGGTGTGAATGACCTGAGCCGTACCTCTCTGCACTACATGAAGAGAGACATGGAAGGGCTCTCTGATCACGTAGCCCAGGCTGGTATGACCCTGATCCTGTGTAGCATCCTGCCCTCACCAAGAATGATACCACGGTATAAAGAAAAAATTCTCAGTTTCAACAATTGGTTAAGTTTCTGGTGTCATTCAAAGGGGATCCAGTGTCTGTCCACCTGGGATGACATGCTCGACAAGCCATGCTGCTTCGCTAGAGACGGCTTGCACCTGTCACCCTTAGGCTTTCGAATACTGGCCAAGGCTCTTGCCACCCCCATAGTGCCTTTTTTAGGCAAGGCTCAAAAGACAAACCCACCGCCGTAAATAGCACAAGTAACAAAAATTGTGGGTAATGCTACTCAATGCCAGAAGTCTAAACCTCAAAAAGCATGCACTCGAGGCACTCCTCAGTATGAATAAAATAGATATATGTGCAGTAACAGCAACCTGGTTTAAGGCTCCAGAGAGCACCCCAGCACTACCAGGCTACAACTCATACCATACATTTTGGCCACAGAACCCAAACCGAAATACAAAAGGCGGGGGCATATCCATATTCATCAAGGATACCCACACCTCAAGGTTAGTGGTACAGCACGATGCTTCAGAGATCATCCACGTGCAATGAACAATGGGCAAAACTGCAATTCAAATTGTAGCTTGCTACAGATCACCCACCATGTCCCAGGACCCCCATTCCGCATTTCTGGAAACACTGGGAAACATAAAGGTCCTACCAAACACCCTAATATTGGGTGATTTCAATTACCCAAACATTAACTGGGAGAACTAGTCAAGTACTAACTCCCATGCCCAACTTTTCCTAGAATTTATAAACTCAAACGCCCTGGTTCAACTGGTCAACACTCCCACCAGAGGTGGCAACATATTGGACCTGGTCATCACCAACATGGGCGACCGGTGTTCCACACCAGAGGTCAACCCCTCGCTGGTTAGATCTGACCATAAACAAATAACTTTGGATATCCATATTCCGCCCCCACCCCCGGACAAGAAAACCACTGTGAAAAACTTTTCAAAAGCAAACTTCACGTTACTTAAGACCGAGGTGGAAAGTTTCAAAGCCCCCATACTGAAGGATAACACAGTCCAAGCTGCAAAATCCTTTACTAATGCTTTCTAACGGCAGCTACAAGAATGCATGGATCGTGCCATCCTGAACAAAATGAAGATTCACTCCTCCAAGAAAAGGAAACCAGTCTGGTGGACTCCTACCATAAACAAGCTATACAATAGAAGGAGGAAACTAGTACAGAAAAGAGTAAAACCCAAGAAGGGAAGACATCCCTGATCAGTATCAGCAAGAAACTACAATCCCTCATAAAATCATCCAAGGCGAGCTTTGAAAGAAAAATTGCCAAGGACTCCAAAGATAACCACAAGGCATTCTTTAGCTATGTCAAGAATCTAAGTGGCAATGCTCAGATCTGCTCGGAGTTAGTGCAGAATGGCAGAAAATACACTGAACCGACCGATATCGCCAACATCCTAGCATACAGGTTCAGAGCAAACTTCACCCTCCTCTTTCCCCCAAAAGGGCCCATAACCATACCAGAAGACTGAAGAAGCTCGACTGAAGAAACTCCAGTTGTACTTGGTTGCATACCGCCTACTCAGAGGTGATCTCTGCCTGACATACAAGGCCATGTCCAACCCAGAATTGATGGACATGCTCCACCTAAAGAAAACCTTATCCCCTCAAGCCACACGCTCTAGGGATCTAAACCTCACCACAACAATAAATAGGACGTGCTGGAGGGATAGATTCCTGTCCCAGAGACTTCCCATGCTTTGGAACAAGATCCCAATCTACATTAGGCCAAGCTCCTCACTAACACTCTTCAAAAGAAACCTTGACGAGTGGATGGGAAACAGAAAGTTTACCTAGGGGATCACTTCAGTGGCTCTGCTGGACAGAGGCACAGGGAACTAATCTAAGGGGGTGGCGAAAGCCAACACATTTTGGCTAGGCTCATAAATGCCTTCAGGCAGATAGCCTAGTACCAACCTATGAACCTAAGAACACCGGCTAATGTTGTATCCTGTGTCGCTGTGTCCATTACAGAAAGGGAAACCTTTAACACAAAATACCATCCTACCAGATTTATAACATATCTTACATATTTTCAACTCCATGTGACATTTTGCAGCACACTTTCACATGCTGTAGTGTAGTGTGAGTGGGCTTGCTGGAGACAGTCATGGTCTGATTTCATTCTAGATGCTGAAACAGCTTAACCTGATGCACATTTATTTTGTTACTATTCATATTTACCACCCTTCCAGAACTGAAATCAAAGCTACCCAGCCCTTTTTTGTGGTTAACAAAAACTAAGTAAACATGTACAACATTTCCTTTCCATATCCTTAACGCTCTGCAGTTAAATTAGAAAAGAATGTTGCTTCTGCAAGAAGCTGCGAAATTTACTAGAGAAGCTTCATTCCTTCAGATGTACAATGTTTCTGAAGAACAAGCCTATAAACAAGAAAGAACTTAAACTTTGTCTGACAAACAGCACAGAACCCCATCTCAAAGACAGAGAGAGAGAGAGAGAGAGAGACAACTGAAAAATCTGCAGTTTATTAAGATATGAAACCTTTTTTGCTTAACCACAATGCTCTAATTTCCGAGGGCAGGGGAAAAGGGGATGGCAGATAATACAAATAAATCTGAGCTGCAAAAAAATAAAGGTTAACAAGCACACTCCTGGTCAACAAAAAGTGTACACGTATGGAATCACTTAAGACTTAAATCTTAATGGAAACCCTATGTAGGAGGTACTGACATTAAACTTTTATCGTTTTAGTACAGCAGTTCAAGTCAATACTGCTGCGGTACCACACCAATGCAAGAAAGGCACAGATTGTCCTAGTGACATGACAAGGAAAGACTGCCATCCACGGAGTCTCATCTCAACGATGAAAATGCTAGCAGCCATGCCAAGAGGGGCAAAATAAGAACTACGCTAAGGAAACCTACTCTTTCAGAGGACCGTGTGCTGGCTGAATTTATTTTACTATTCTGTTTATTTCACATGCCTACATAATACGAAAAACTAGTGGGTCACAGACAGTTAAATTAAAAACCACAACGCCCCCAAAAGGAGACACAGAATGACTGTAAGCTGAGTAAATACAGGACTGTGAGTGCAGTAAAAGTAATATTTTTTTAATGTGGTAAAGCAGCACTTGGGTTTTCACTTTCTCCAGTTAGAAAGCCAATTTTTCTAGTGACTGACAGTATTATTCTTTTGTTTTAATATTTACAGATGTCCACGAAATACCTGGTTAAAAATAATGCTGCTCTTTACTGATTCTTTGCTGCCTTGATTTAGTGGCATAAATCCATCAGCAGTGTCAGACGTTGTCAGAAAATAGTGCGGTGGTTAGTGACGAAGCAGACAGTTGTCTCTAACTGCCACTGAATGTAATCAGGAACTGAGGTGAACTTGACATCAGCCCTATGAAAATGCACTAGAAAATCCAACAAATCTGCCTCAAGATACACACTTCTAACAGAGTACACACAACAGTTGTTGAACTACATACACAAGCCTACAGATGAACATTTTTGTCAGCTTGTTTTTCTTCCCTGGTAGGTGGCTTGACTTTATGGATTACTCTGTTGGGAGGGGAATACACTATGATAAATACACATGCAGCCAACATTAAGAAGCATATTTTTAATGTTTCTTGCCCACCCAGGAGGACATATGAAGGGAAGAGGGTACATGCAGCCACTATGCATGGCTGCAGGCAGCTTTCTGCAGCAAGAAGCAATCTCTGTAAGGGCTGATGTTTTATAAGAACTTGTTCCCGATTCTCCTTGCCAAAGAAACACATTGCTGGGAAATCAATACTTAGGCCATTTCACCTATCTTAATATGGTTTCTTTTCAATCTTTGGTAGGGTAGCAATGCATGGCATTTTCCAGGCAGTCCAGCAGAACATCACAGGAGCAGAAAAAGAGGAAACTCAATGCTTGCAGGGTGGATATGGTCGGGCAAGTCTAGAGTGGACCACAGACATTCTTAAGTCAGTGTCAGGTGAATTAACTGCCCAGCAATGTCGCTATATCTGGTTATCCTTACTCAGTACATTACCACTGACTTCTGAATGCCAAAGTCCTGGAATCTAAACATATCAGTGGTACTGGCATTACACAACAATGAATGCTCTCAGTCTGTCTAAGCACCTCATTAGAGTGCTTAAAATAGCTTGTGCATTTCATCAGGATACCCTTACTGTATGTTAACTAACACGACAGGTTACTAATAGTACTAAGCAATAATCAGGTCAAACAAGTCAGGTACATTCTGCTAATGCAAAAACGCTGCCAGCAAATGGTAGGAACTTATAACTAATTGTAAAAGAAGATAAGGAGCCGTTCCCTTGCAATTCATAAAAACTGGGATAAATATGTCTCCACTGTCTTGCATTACGAGTTACAGCAAACATTCTGCATCTTAGAAACTCAAGATGAAGGCTATATTCCTGGACACACTACACAGTCACACATTAATGCATAAATGCATGATAGTTTGTTGTTTCTACTCATCAGAAAATTACAAGCACTTGTGCAACAGATGCCAAGATATTTTGCACTTGCAGTCTCCAGTTGGATAATGTGACACACATTCTGCTCACCTGTCACAAATTCTGGTGAAGAGACATTGAGATGCGGCTGTTTCTTTAAAGGTGAAAGCAAGAAACAAGTCTGTTGTCATCTCCAACACCTCCTAACCCTCCCTCTGCAAACCCATTAACAGCACACCCCTCGCTCATGCTTACATCTGCTACTGTTGCACTGGTTTCTTGGTATTAGAGATAAGTTCCTACTTCCCTGCAGTTACTATTCTCTTATTTAAATGTGACATTTTTATATTATTTTATTCAGGACTTTCATCAAATGTCCACAGATGGGAAGTTTCTTAAAATTTTGAACCCAAATTTTCATAACATCATTTACAGGGGTCAACTTCATGAGATATGCTGTTATTGTTATACAATTATTTTATTTAAAAGTGTCTAAATACTTGAACCAGCATAGCTTTCATCTTCTAACCACAAAAATATTGAAAAAATCAAAAACAATTGGGGGACAAAGACCCAAAAATAGAGACAAAATGTAAATATTGCTATTATAAACTCAGAAATATTTCTCTTATAAGAAATTTTCTGAGAGATATGAAGTCTGAAACTCAAAGGCCTGTTATTATTTAGTGAATTCAGTTCTCACTGATTTGCCACAGACATCCAGCAAACCAAAAATTTTATGAGGGACAGATCAAAAATATGAGGCAAAAAGGCAGGCATGCTGAGAAACTCTGGACAGCACAGCTGAGAGGTACACAGCGTGGTACAGTAAAGATAACAATCAAAGGTGATGCTGTAGGCTACCTTAAGCATACTGTTGAATGAGTTGAGTGTATCAAAGGTGATGCTGTAGGCTACCTTAAGCATACTGTTGAATGAGTTGAGTGTATCAAAGGTGATGCTGTAGGCTACCTTAAGCATACTGTTGAATAAGTTGAGTGTATCAAAGGTGATGCTGTAGGCTACCTTAAGCATACCTATGAATGAGTTGAGTGTATCAAAGGTGATGCTGTAGGCTACCTTAAGCATACTGTTGAATGAGTTGAGTGTATCAAAGGTGATGCTGTAGGCTACCTTAAGCATACCTATGAATGAGTTGAGTGTATCAAAGGTGATGCTGTAGGCTACCTTAAGCATACTGTTGAATGAGTTGAGTGTATCGGGTCCTGAAATAGGATTTTGTGCAGTGAAAACAGAATTATGTTCCAAAACTGAACCGTCCAATGACATTGCAAATTCATAACACTGTCCCGTAAAATTGTATTATTTACTTTTATTTATTTATTTGACATTTGTTAACTGGGATAGTCCGACTGTGCAGAAGCCCTTTTTCAGCGGACGCCCGGGGATAAAAGCTCCTCAGTACAATTTATTTCATTACAATAACTAGTAGGAACAATAGTAAAATACATAAATACTCTAAGCAGGTATAACATAAATAACACATTACATCACAGATCAAAATGGCTAGAGAGATACAATAGTAGAAGACATTAATATTATATGCAGATTTTATAGATATAAAAAAGTGACACACATCTATTTTACAGTGATTTTTGGAATAACCAGAGGTTCAAGGAACAGATTTGAGCAGTGAATGTTAAATAGTGTGTAAGGAAGACATCCTGTAGGTAGAGAGTTAGTTAGGAGTGGGAGCAGCTTATAGAAATGGAGAGTAAGCATGTATATAAGTTTTAATGGGCGGTAAGCTAGGGGAAATAGGAATATATGAGAGTCAGGTAAATAGTAAGTAGAATAGAAGAGAAAGTTAGTGAGGAGGTTAGGTAAGAAGTATATTAGAAGAGAACACTGAGAGGGCTGGGATAAGCAGAATCAGATATGATTATAAGTAAGAGAATTTAAAAACATAGTGAGAAGAGAGTAAGAGTTGGATTACAGAAGACTGTAGAGTTCAAGTAGGATATTTACAATGAGAGGTCCAGGTAGTATTTAGGTAATGTTTTAGAGCTTTCTTGAAATCAAGAGTCTGGATTATTTTTTATAGAGACATCGGAGGTTTGTTCCATGACGGGGCTGGTAAATAGCTATTCAGTTTTTGTCCAAAAGAGCTCCTGGGTTTGTACATTTCTAGGTGAAATTGATCAGAGCTCCTTAGAGTTTGAAAGGGGGTGTAGAGGAAACTAGAGGTGAGATGGAAGGGCAGGAGGAGGGTTTGTGTATGATGGAGTGAATGAGAATAAGTAGGGAAAGTTGAAGATGGTGAGGGAATTCTAACCAGTTTAGAGATGCAGATGAAGATGAATTCGGAATGCCTGCTCTCAGATACTGGCTAAAGCCACCATTTATTACAGCAAGCAATTCATAACTAAACTAATTTTGAATACTTTGTGATAAAATACTTTGCCATACCTTATCTACAGAGTTCCACTTTCTGAGCTGCTGTATAATACAATCCCAATAGGTGATTTTGGACAGGAAATGTAAAACTGATGCAGTAAGCCAACCACGACTACCATCTGCTATGGAAATGTGCAATGTCAGTGCCATAACATACTAGCCAGTATACCCTTAAATGCTGCTGCTCAAAGGTAATGCTAATATATTCAGCACTGTGAAGGGTATAACAGTACATTAAATTCTAGGAAAGTACACTAATACTTTCTGCAAATATGCATTTCTCTGGATGACATCAAAAGTCCAAGCACAGTCATGTCTGAAGAATGAAAATGGGATGTGACTTATTATTTCAAAAGCATATCAATATGTCAGAAGAACTAGCTTATGTCAGCATGCACTACAAATTATAATAATTTTCTTGCATTAACTACCTACCTATACATAAAAACACAATTTCTATATTACATATTTATATAGAGACATGGAAGAGCTCTTGGATCATGTGTCCCAGGCAGGTATGACCCTAGCCCTGAGTAGCATCCTGCCTTCGCCCAGAATGATACCACAATATAAGGACAAAATGATTGACTTCAACAATTGGCTAAGCTTCTGGTGTCATTCAAAGGGGATCCAGTATCTGTCTGCCTGGGACGAAATGATCGACAGACCACGATGCTTTGCCAGAGATGGTCTGCACCTGTCGACCCTGGGATTCAGATTACTGGCTAAGGCTCTTGCCACACCTATAGTGCCCTTTTTAGGCAAAGTTCAAAGGACAAAACCACCACCGTAACAGGTACAAGCATGCAAAACCTGAAGGTAATGCTACTCAATGCTAGAAGTCTAAACCTCAAAATGCACTCTCTCGAAGCACTCCTAAAAATGGAGAACATCGATACCTGTGCAGTAACTGAGACCTGGTTCAAGGCTCCAGAGAGCACCCCTGCAATACCAGGCTACAACTCTTACCACACTTTTCAGCCACCAAACCAGGATCAAAACACTAAAGGTGGAGGAGTGTCCATATTCACCAAGGATATTCACACCACCAGGTTAGTTGCCCAACACAATGCGTCTGAAATTCTCCAGGTGCAACTAACACTAGGTAAGACTGCAATCCAAATTGTAGCTTGCTACAGATCCCCCACCATACCCCAAGATTCTCACTACACCTTTCTAAACATACTGGAAAATATTAATATACAACCAAACACCCTAATACTGGGTGATTTCAACTACCCTGCCATTAACTGGGAAAACTACTCGTGTACCAACACATTTGCCCAACGGCTCTTGGAATTCATAAATTCCAATGCCCTGGATCAACTAATCCATAGTCCCACAGGGGCTCCAATATCCTAGACCTGGTCATTACCAACATGGGAAATCAATGCTCCACACCTATGGTCACCCCCTCGTTTGTCAGGTCAGACCATAAGCTAATCACCCTTAACATCCACATCCCACCCCCACCCCCCGGTAAGGAAACCTCCATAAAAACTTCTCCAAAGCCAACTTCATGCTACCCAAGTCAGAAGTTACAAACTTCATGACACCCATGCAGACGGGAACTGAAAGTTCGACTGCTGAGTCCTACACTAAGGCACTGTACGAGCACATCCACTCATGCATGAATCGTGCCATCTCAAATAGAACCAAGATGTTCTCCTCCAAAAAAAGGAAGCCAATCTGGTGGTCCCCTGTCATAAACAAACTTTACAACAAAAGGAAGAAACTGTTGCAGAAAAGAGGAAAATCCCAGGATGCAAAAAAACTCCCTTACCAGCCTCAGTAAGAAGCTGAAATCCCTCATAAAATCCTCCAAAGCTAGTTACGAAAATAAAATTGCCAAATATTCCAAAGACAACCATAAGGCATTCTATAACTATGTCAAGAATCTAAATGGCAATGCTCAGATATGCTCTGAGCTACAACAGAATGGCATTAAATATACTGATCCCAAGGATATTGCCAGTATTCTGGCAGATCGATTCAGTGCCAACTTCACCCCCCTCTTACCCCTTAAATGGCCCATCTCAATACCAGAAGATTGCCAAATTCCGGTAATAATGGCCACACAGGTAAAAAACACACTCTCCAAAGCTAAGAATACAGCATCCATGGGACCAGATGACATCCCGGGCTGTGTACTACATGAACTACAAAATGAACTGGCACCTCACCTAAGTGTCATGTTTAATCATACCCTCACCTCAGGCTTCATGCCCACTGAGTGGCGCACAACTATAGTTATTCCACTCCACAAGGGGGGATCCACCTTGGATCCCGGGAACTACCGCCCCATCAGTCTGATGAGCCTGATCTGCAAGGCCATGGAACGTATTATCATGGAACTTATAAACAAAGACATTGGCAACCTTAAAACACTGGACCCCATCCAGTTTGGGTTCGTGAAGGGCTGATCTTGTCTCCTGAACCTGATTGACTTCTTCAAATCAGTCTCCAGAGCCGTGGACGAGGGTAAGGCAGTCCACACAGCCTATCTGGACCTCGCCAAGGCCTTTGACACCACCCCCCACTCTGGAATCATAGACAAACATACTAAGTTGGGCATTAATCCCTACATCACTCGATGGGTTGCCAACTGGCTTATTGACAGAATCCACACTGTAAAAGTAGCTGACTCCAAATCCAGCTCCAGACAAGTGACAAGTGAAGTACCTCAGGGTTCAGTCCTGGGACCTCTCTTGTTTGGCATCTACTTCTCTGAAGTACAGGCCCACACTAAGGGGCTCTGGCTAACAAAGGTCGCAGATGACTGCAAACTGGGAGCCATTATTGAATCTCCAAATGATGTTGATACTCTACAAAAGGGCCTTACAGAAACAGATGTTTGGTGCCAGAGCCATGGGCTCAAGCTCAATGCCAAGAAATGTATAGTTATCCCCTTTGGGAAAAAACATGCATCTGTGAATTACCATATAGGTGGCAGTACACTAAACACTGAAAGTGTGATAAGAGACTTAGGGACACAGGTAGACAGTGGTCTCACCTTCAATAACCACATCGCCACAACAGTCAGGAAATCCTTCTATGTGGCACACCTCATCACTAGGGGCTTTTCATCCAGAAAAAAGGAGGTAATTGTCCCACTGTACTCATCTCTCATTAGACCCATTATAGAATACAATGCCCCATTTGGTATGTACCTCTCAAGGCATCTGCAACAACTGGAAAGGCCGCAGAAATACCTCACTAAAAGAATCACAGGCCTAAAGCAGATGCCCTATGCTGACCGCCTTAAAAAACTTCAGCTATACTCTGTCGCATATCGTCTACTCCGAGGCAATCTCTGCTTAACATACAGGCCATGCCAAACCCAGAGCTGTTGGACATGCTACACTTAAAGAAATCCCAATCCCTCAGAGCCACATGCTCCAGGGATCTAAACCTTGTCATCACAATAAACAAAACATTCTGGAGGGATAGGTTTCTGACCCAGGGACTCCCCACACTCTGGAACAGACTGCCCATACATGTCAAGCAGAGTTCCTCTTTGGCCCTCTTCAAAAGGGACCTTGATGATTGGATGGGAGAAAGGAAATTCACCCCGGGGATCACGTCAGTTGCCCTGTTAGACAGGGGTCCAGGGAAGTAAATAGTGTGGGAAGAAATAGCCAAGAAATTGTTATGACTAGGCTTGTATAGGCCCTAGGGCCAATAGCCTAGTACCAATCTATGAACCTATGAAACTATTACTGCCTTCAGCATATAGAGGTGTACACTTCCAAAACATTGCAGTAACTTAGTAAGTAATGACACCACATAATGAAAGAACTTTGTCACTGTCGGCTATACATGTTAACACATAAAAAGATACAAGAAATTTAATGTACTGCATAACAACACAATCACTTTCCAGTGGTACGTAATTCTGTTACTGCATGTAAGTAAAGTAGCCATAATATACAACACAGAAGTGCCATTACACATTAGGAATTGTGTATGTTTGTGTGTGTTACTGGAATACATTCATGTCAAATACATTTCTATATACTATACTGTATTACAGGTATTACAGTCTACAGAGAGAAAGTGCCCCACAACATCCTTGTACATCCAGTAATAGCATGCAGAAAAGTGTTAAAGCTCACAGAAATGCATTTTTTATTACTTTACAAAGGAAAACAGTTTTTTATGCTATTCCAGTTATAACTATCCCTCTATCAGAAGATATCAGTCCTATGTTACAGTAGTCCACACAAGGGTGGTCTTGATGGTAAAATCCAAGGATGAAATCAATCCCTGAATGTGTATGAATATTCTGGAATGATGTTGTTTACATGTCTTGCTCAATAAATTTTGTGCTGGTCACTTTTTGTAAGACCTCTCATTTGTAATCAGCACACTTTGTCCATCTGTCATACTCTGGAAATACAGGATCTTATGATTAAGGAGTCTGTCTTGTCTGACGATGCAACCATAAAACAGTAAAAGCTTTAATGTGAAGAAGGAATATAAGGAAGCATTTTACATCTTGCATCACCAGACATTTTTAGATTTAATGAACAAAGAGAATAAGAGCTTCAATCACTGTTGAATAAGGCAAGCAATCACACTTTTTAATTCAAAATAAATTCTCAGAAAGACTGGTTGTACTTGTGTAGAACAAATACAACCCAATTTTGTGTGTGTGTGTGTGTGTGTGTGTGTGTGTGTGTGTGTGTGTGTGTGTGTGTGTGTGTGTGTGTGTGTGTGTGTGTGCACATGTGAACATACATTGTTAAATAATCTCCAAACTACTGCCTTCAGCCAATACAGATTTACCCATGCTCATGACAACAAACTCCTCCTCCTCCATTTTACCTTGTATCAGTGAGAAATTCCCTGTTTTTCCCCATTTTTACCTTTTGAGCATTTAAACAGTGATCCGGCCCCCTGTACTGCTGATCCAGAATTCAACAGCTAGAATTCAGCCTGGCATTCCTATGGCATGTCACATTATGCCTGTGCTACAGGATCTGAGCTGGCTGCTAGATATAAAGCAAAGAAAAGGGAAAACTAGTTGTAGAGAAACAATATCTGTATACAAATTACTAAAATAGTTTGTTGTCATAACCTTAATGTGAGATCCATGTCAAAGATTACTTTGCATTCTCAATAAAATAAGAAACCAGGATTCAAGCTGGTATTGCTTGTTTAAACCATGGTTTATTAAATAAAAACAAGACATGAGCACTTTCACCCTTGCCAGCTTCATCAGATCTAAGTTATAAATAAAAAGTAGTATATACTTTGCTATTTTCCATACAAAAAGCCATATTAATTAAAATGAAGGCATTAATCCAAGAGCACTTAAACAGATCACATTTGATGACAGTGACTGGAACACTGGTATATACACAGTTTGCATTTTATTGTGACTGACAGCTAGATACACTTAAGATTCTTACTGTCACTTTATGTGCCCTACATAACATGGGTCTATATCATATAGTCGAAAACCCAAATCATCAAATCATTATTCAGGGAACATAATTTATCAAAACCTCACTCCATCGAATGGCTGTTTAATCAAAGTTTTTCACAGGGAAAAACAACACTTGGCCATCAGTAGGAATTTGCCCTCTTCCCCACTGTAGTGCGATCTTGGAGTTGGTATATTTAGTTGGGGGGGTGTGGGGGTGCAGCCCTCCACTTGGATGGGTTTTAAATTTTTTAAATTGTGTGATGGTCGCTAGGTTCCCTGTGAAAAACTTTGATTAAACAACCGTTCGATGGAGTGAGGTTTCGAAACAGTGTGTTCACTGAACTTTGATTCCACAATTTGGGTTTTCAATGATGTGATATAGACCCACATGACATGGGTCTTGCTTATCCAAAAGAGCTGCTCTAGCCTTATGTCCTTAAAAGAGATAACTCAGGTTATCAGGTAACAGGTAGCTGGCTATCCTGAGGGCAACACCTGAAGACTTTTGAAATGATTTTGTTTACATAACTTGCTCTATCAATCTGAATTCTACTATCTTCCCTGATTCAGGAGTGTCAGATAAAATTTCACTCTTAAGATGTGTCTCAGAGATCTCTTTTTAGTAGGTTGTATTGTGAGCCTGGCAGGGTTATTCTGTCCAGCTTCAGAATATTTAACTTTTAATGGGGTTACTAGCTCATTTTTAAATTTTATTGTGCTGATTATATATCTTTTTCTGATGGATTTTAACATTCATTGTTGATTACTGTTTCAACTGTATCATGGTGGTTTAAGCATTTTAACATTTTTAAATAAAGCTAATAATAAAACATTTTTAAGAGATGGCTGGAAAGGGTTGCAAAACAAGCTGACCTACCCACTTACGAAGTAAATGAATGTGCCAGCATAACTTGAAAATAATACTTAACATACATCAGAAAATAATGGGTAGTCCTTCTCATTATGCTTGCCTCGTCTTTCACAAAACAAGAGCCATGCTACAGTTATCTATTACATTTGGCAGAATTTGCAAGAGTCACATTATATAAAACAATGCACCACTACACAGGTAAATACACACATGTATCGGCATGAGTGCAGCTCTCAAAGAACGCTGGCAAAACAAGCACCGCTCAATGCTGAGAAGCTGATATTCAATGTGAGAGCATTAAGCTAATAAATATTATTAATTAATAAGAAATTAACTGTCAGGCTGTAAAAGACATCTTTGGTTTTGCTCTAACAAATGAATTGTGGCATTCATGAGGTGCTCTGGAGGATATGTAAGCTGTAGGTGTGCTTACTAAAAGTTGGCAAAATAATGAAGATATTTTCTAGTTTTGGAGTCTTGGAAGAGGCTTCATGAAAGAGTAGTGGGGTCATGAATCAACAGGGGACTTCAGAAGTGCAAGGGACAATTAGAAGTTGCAAGGCAAGCCTGGGTGGCTGGAGGAAATATTAAATGCACCCACACCGGGTGACTATAGAGACAAAATTGCCATCAACAAAACTGTTTCATGCTTTGCATATATGCCCACGAAGGCTCTGAAAAGGTGCTAAGAATGCATTTTTTTAACAGAGTACTGTCTTGCATTGTTGCATCTTATTTAAATACTGTTCTTCTGATATCACATTTGTAATGTAATGTACTTAAGCCCACCTGCAAATCTGTGAACCACTTAGGATTCATTCTCAGTAATATACATTACCGTACAACTCAATCAGGACCAAAATTGTTTTTTTGCCTCTTTTTATTACTCAGTCTAATGTTCTCTTGTATGAGTTTCACTGCTGCTTGGAAATAATTGTGAAGTATTGCTTCATACTGTCAGTTCTACATTCTTTTAAATGTTTCTTTTTTAACTTTAGTCTGCAGAATATTTCTCTTCATGTCTCTGCTGAAAACTGGCCTTTGCTCAGTCAGACTATCCTGGTTAACAAATTGAAAATTAATAATAATAGTGTTTATTATCTGTTTTACAATCAGAATGGCTTAACAGTTACTTACAGAACTACTGGCAAAAAGGTCACAAAGGCAAACCATATAGTAAAAGCTACAAAAAAGACACAGCAAAACTAGAATCTTTACTGTTTAATACCTTATTAATGATATATGTGGTACTGACCTGACTCTTTTATCACTGATGTGAAATTATTCTATGTAAGGTTGTTTACCTACAGGTAGACAAAGACTGAATCCTTGAGCCTCACTGGCTCAAAATTCAACCTGCTGAGGACTGGAGTTCCTCCATAAGAAATCACTGTTGGTGAGTTGTGTCGGCAGTGTTGTTCTTCCAGGGGGAATTGTCCCCTTCTTTGAGTTGGTATGATTGTGGAGTTGGTATATATAAGTTTGGGGTCTGTGGGGGGGGCTTGGTCCCATCATCTGGGGTGGGGGGTGCAGGGGGGCTTGCCCGAATGTTACATTCCAAATGTGATGTCAGAAGGACAGGTATTTTTGATCCTTGCTCCCAATTCAAAAATATTACAAAAAAGTTTTTTTTGTTTTATTTGATGGGATTTAGTTTGTGGATTCAGATCTTCGGTAAGTTAATATTTGTTCACTTATAGTGGAAACATATGAGATCTGGTGTCTTATCTTTAAAAAGTATATCTCAGACAAGACCATTGCAACCCTAACTTCAACAAATCAGCAAACAAATAAACTACAATGAATGCAGACAGTCCTATTTGCAAAAACATTACAAAATGTACAGCCTAGAAGTTTTGGTGACCCAGATATACTGAGGTGTAACCAGCAGGGGTTCAAATGTGTATTTCTGGTTTGAAACTGCAAAGAGTTCTGACATGTTCATAGGTGATTACTAGGCTATCGGCTCTATGGGTCTTTTTAAGCCTTGCCATGCTTCCCCAGATGTTTCTGATATGACTTGACACCCAGGGTTATTTTAAGGGTTGGATATAGACTTGAACAACAGGTGGTCAAGCTTTATAGGTTCCTGTGCACATAAGAAGCATAGGAGTCAGTCCAGGGGCAAAGTTCTGATTCCCAGCCACTGGTCCAAGATACACTTGAACTGGGTCAGGGAAAAACTCTGCTTCACATGGATAGGAAACCTGTCCCAGAGGAGGTGTAGTCTTTGAGAAACATACCTGTCCCGCCAACATGTCCTATTTATGTTGCAGACAAGGTTTAAGTCCCTAGATCAGGTATTTCTCATGCTATTTGTTTTACAGATGTGTAACAGGTCTATCAGAGTGGGACCAGATGATGCTTTGTTGGCCAGACATAGACTGCCTTGCAGCAGTCTGTAGGAGACCAACTACAGGGATAGGGCTTTGAGCCAGTCTGCTTTGGACAAGTAGTTTATGCCCTCTACTTCTTTTATGAGGACCTCTGTGGGCATTTTAGTTATCAATTCTGATTCCCAGCCACTGGTCCAAGATACACTTGAACTGGGTCAGGGAAAAACTCTGCTTCACATGGATAGGAAACCTGTCCCAGAGGAGGTGTAGTCTTTGAGAAACATACCTGTCCCTCCAACATGTCCTATTTATGTTGCAGACAAGGTTTAAGTCCCTAGATCAGGTATTTCTCATGCTATTTGTTTTACAGATGTGTAACAGGTCTATCAGAGTGGGACCAGATGATGCTTTGTTGGCCAGACATAGACTGCCTTGCAGCAGTCTGTAGGAGACCAACTACAGGGATAGGGCTTTGAGCCAGTCTGCTTTGGACAAGTAGTTTATGCCCTCTACTTCTTTTATGAGGACCTCTGTGGGCATTTTAGTTATCAATTACCAGTCAGACAGATACAGAAGGGTGTGCTGTACTCACTGACTGGTCAGATGAGGGCAACGTACAGTGGAACAGTGCCATGCCTGGACCTAGAGGCAATACTCATACTTATACGTTGTGCAATATGGAACGATTTTCTCATCACCACAGAGACTTGATGTTCAAAGGCCATGGTTACTGTCTACAATTCCCATAACAATGCATCTATTATTAGGGGCGCATTATCAGTATGGTAATTTCCAGCAGTGGCTGTCTTTCCAAAGGATACTTTTACACATTTCTTTGCACCGAGTTTTAGACCGTGACTCTAGCACCAGTTACCTGTCTGTAGCAGGCCTTCTTGAAACATATTTGTGTCTTTGTGGGATTTAATGACTGCACCAAATTTACAGTCATCTGCAAACCTGGTTAGCTAGAGCCCCTTGACATTGGTCTTGATTTCAAGAAAATAAGAAGCCCAAAAGGAGAGGTGCCAGCACTAAGCACTGAGGGACTCTGCAAGTAACTGGCATCTTTGTGGAGATAGCCTCCCCTGTCCTAACTTATTGGGTCCTTTCTGCGAGACAGCTAGAAATGCATCAGGTGACATAAGAGTTTATGCCTAACTTAGTGAGTTTATCTACAATGCCTGTATGAGGTAGTGTGCAAAATGCTTTGGCCGGGAAGGGCTCCAGCAGCAAGATCTGAGGGACTCTGTTACTGATTGGCATTTTTGTAGAGGTAGCCTCCCCTATACTAACTTCTTGGGTCCTATCTGTGAACCATACAGAAATTCATCGGATGGCATATGGGTTTATGCCTAACTTAGAGCGTTTATCTACAATGCCTATGTGAAGTACTGTGCTGAATGCTTTGGACAGGTCGAGGTAGGCAGTGTGCACCTTATTGCTCTTGTCCATGGCTGTAGAGACCTTCTCAAAGAAGTCCACCAAGTTGAGTAGGCATGACTTGTCCTTGAAATCAAACTGGGTTAGATCCAATGTCTGTAGGTTTCCTTTGTTACTGTTTATCATTTCCATGATGATTCTTTCCATGGCTTTGCATATGAGATTAGTCAGACTTAATGGCTCTGTAGCTGCTAGGGTTCACAGATGTACCCCTCCTCATTCGCTTAGCAGGAAGCCTGTCTGGAGGCTTTGGTTGAATAGTGATTCTAGTGGGCCAGACAAGTCATGTTTATGCTACTTAGAAGCCATCTTGAGATATTATCAGGACTCATCAATGCAACAATCCTGGCTTTAGAAAGTCTATTGAGGATCTGCTCCCCAATGACAGTTTGGGGAGTTATAGTTGAGGGTATTTCCTGAGGGGTGATGGGAATGTTAAAATTGCAGCTAAATTTGTCATACAGTAGATTTGCTAGGTCTTTCAGCTCAGTATAGGTGACTCCACTCACAATTAGATTAGTACATTGTTATGTGTTACCTTTGAGGTTGTGGACATAACTGAAGAAAGCCTTGTGGTTGTCCTTTGCCTGAGAGGCTATTTTACCTCAAATTTGGCTTTGACAGACTTGATTAGTTCCCCTAAGTTGCTTGATTAGATTGATGAGGGACAGTACCATTGCCGGCCCCAGCCCTTTAAACTTTTGGCCACAATTTTCTTTCGTTATACAATGTATTGATGTTAGGATTCCACCAAGGTGGCTTGAATTTTGAGATTGTCCTGTGCTTATTTCAGGAAAGCATGGCTGTCTTTATGCAGCTATTTACATGATTGTACAAGGTTTCTGGGAATAGTTCTGCATAGGCAGCAGTGTTCTCATGGTTTGGGGGGGGGCTTGGAATTTTGATAGTGGGATGCTTAATAGTAGGAAGACAGTCTTAGAATAATTCTTAAAACAGCCAGAGTTAGCTGAGGTCCCTGGTTTAATTTTTACTTTAAAGGAGACAGCTTTATGGTCTGACGTGACCAGTGTGGACAATGCACTGGGGGAGGGGGATGGGGGTAAGTAGGTGTATGCCTGTGTATGTGCAACGTTTTTCCATGTCTGCGAGGACCAGGTCAAGGATGTTGGTACCCTTAGCTGGTCCAGGGTACTTGTGTTGATAAAGTCCAGAAATCTCTGGACCTACATGTTTGAGATCATGTATGATTCCCACTTTATAGTGGATTAGTTAAAAGTCACCCATGAACATGGTATAGGGTCAAATGGGGAGAGTCTCCAGTACACTTAAATATGTGGTATGGGCTTCATGGTTCACAGAGGAGGATCTACAGATTACCAAAATATGGTTTGGGACTTTGCTTTTATTAAGTTGGATGTGGAGATGCTCGGGTGTGTCATACTTCATACTTCTTGACCAGCATTGACATGTGTTGAGTCTGATGTAAATTGAGATGCCTCCACCTTTTATCCCTTACTATGTAGTAAATGGTCTGAATGTGTGGAAGGCATTACAGCCCTGCACTGCAAGGGTGCTCGGAGCAGCTTTAAACCATGTAGATCTACATTACAATTCATACATACAGTTGAATGACAACAGTACTGTACAAAGCAGATGCTGGGCAAAAGGCATAGCTGAGTGCCACCTACGAGGATCTGCATGTGCTGCTAGCATCACCCTGGTTCACAGTTGGCTACAACAGGAAAACAGCATGCCTCAGATCTGCAGTTCCAAACAGCTGATTAAACCACTGATCTATGGGATGCCTGGAAACCAGCATAACATCTGTGACTTCTGCATAATTTTGTCATATCTGCACACAGCAACTTGTGCGGTGGCATGCTATGTCTGCTAATTGTGCTATACATCAGCTACTGTCTTGTGGTCCTAGTTATAAGCAGGCTGTTGTCATCACCCTGAATACGATGACAGGTACACGACTGCGTAAAAGACAAAATAGAAGCAGGTCAAAATGTCATAATCAGAAATATCAGATTCAGCCCATACAGGCAAAGAACTTCAGTGCCTCTTAGTTACAGCCACCCAGACAGCATTTAAAATATGCCAGGCACATTCATTTCTACTGCCTTGTTTGGCATGTAAATTCTGTCTTTCTGTTTAGGGTTGGGGTTTGGCATAATGGACTGCAGTCTGGCATAATGGTTAAGTGTTTACCTAAAATACACAAAGTACAGGGTTTAATTCACACCTTTGGGAAATTGGCTAGGCTTAAAATGGCCCACAAGTGCAACTAGCCTAGTACTTACTAGGAACCTAGAAAAATTAATCATACCACCTAACAGTACTGTGATTCTTCAGGGAATAGTGAATTTAAGCTGATTTCTGAAATGGATACCTATATAGAGAATTTCTGGAATGTATTAAAAGTGGAGCACATAACGTCTGTGTCAAACACCTTCCTGCACAATCATTTGTAATTCTCTTTCATTTGCATCAATATTGTACAGTCATCTGTGTGCCCTCCTTTTATATTTTAATCCATATATCATGTAGTGCAAATGAAAATGGGTGGTACATTTTTCTTTGCTGAAGAGCAGTGCATTTCTATAAATGAACCAGGGACTTCTGAACAAAGACCCATGCAGCTCTGAAAATGAACTCTGTCACAGATTAGTTAGTAATTAGTTATAAGACTGGATTTAAATAAACCTTAGGCATGAGAATGAAGAGCAGGTAAAACTAGGACTCGGTCTTAAATCTGCATGATTATATATAAGACTCTTAATGGATACAGATATTTTAATTTCTTTTCAGCTGACATCTTTCCTCTTTTAACACATATATTTTTTTCTATACATGTTTTGGATTAAGCAACCAGTAGGAATGTCAAAGAGATGAAGGGTGACACACTTTCTTCACCGTCTGGCTCTGACACAGCATAGTTTTTCTGCAAATCAGATAATCTTCTGTCATAATGAAGAGTTCATACTGGATACCTGTTGTCTAGCCTCACTTCATATTCTGCATTATTATCCCTCCTACTGACTAACTCTAGTACCCTTGCTGAAAAGAAATTCTTGACGTTGCATACCTGAGCTCCATCATGTGAATGGCTTTGAAAACAAGGCCTAACAAAAAGACAAAAAATTGCAATACAACAGCTGCTAGGAATGTATTCCCATACTAATTTTATAATACCCAATTCTTAATTGTAAAAATAAATAATGTCACTGTTTGTACAAACATGACCAAAGTTTTGGTATGGAACTTCTTCATGTCGTAACCTGTAACAGTTTGATTTACTCCTGACTCAGGGGGTAACTCCTTTCTCTTAAACAAGGTAAATCACTTTTTCAGTAGCAGAAAATATTTCGACTGGCTTCAGTTCACACTGATTAAAAGAAGGGTAAAAAAGAAAGTAAGAAATAAAGACATAAACAAAGCACTGCAACTTGCAATCTAAATAAGCGATAGACTCAGTTTTTCTAACTACGCTTTTCTGTGAAAGGTAAGCCTCTCACAACCTATGCAGGAGGGTTTGTGCCTTAACATGATTCATCATCTGCTGTGTCACTGTACACACCCCTGAACTTGAGTACTGAATTCCAAGGTTGCTACCCATCAGGGCAACGACAAATATCAACCTCTGTAACATCCTTCAATTCTACAGCCTTCATAAAATAATGCTATAGCCTTTGACACTCTTGATGTTACATTTATTTCTTATACAGCTGAGATCTATGAATATAATATTGTGGATTTTAACCTAATCATGTGGTGGTGGTGGTGGTGCTGCGGTAGCGTTGTCGCCTCACAGTAAGACGCTGTGCGGTTCGATTCTCAGCTAGAGTGTCTTCTGCGTGGAGACATGCGTGAATGGGCGTACCTTCGTTGAAGGTTGTGCGTCAGGCCTGGCAAGCCGGTACGTAAAAATCAACTGCCAATCATTAGCGGACCAGAGTTCTGCTGTGGCGACCCCTAACCGGGAAAAGCCGAAAGACACAAACAAACAAAAATGCATGGTTCTCCATCCACTTACTGGAAAACATGTGAAGCTGATGCTGTTGATGGCAAGTCTTCAATAAAGATGTTTTGTCTGGATTTAATTAACTAGACTACCACATTTAAGAATAAAAGGAACTTTATTCATAGGTGACTTTGTTAAGCAATAAAAAGCTTCAGTTATTAATTAGGATGAAGAGACAATGATTTCTGGTTGTCATGAAATTTCCTATTCCTATTAGCAAAACAGCTAAAACAGGCTATTCACTTAGGCTATCCAGTGTACCAAGTCCGTATTTGAGGAAACTAGTGTTACTATTTTAGACAATTAAAAGCGTGTTTTATATATAAATAAATAAACTGTCAAATTAAGACTGATAACCATGTTGGCTCACTCATGTATAACAACATGCAGCTTCATAATGGACTGGATTAATGAATACTTTGTAATGCTTCTGTTAATAGTAATTCTTCTCCAATTAAAACCCATTATGGGTTATCTGATGAAGATATGGAGAAAAGTTACAAGAATATGTAGCAGGAGTCCTGATAAGCTATCCGGCTACAACCTAGCTCATATATGAGAATGTAACAGCTGATTGGCAGTCATTTTTATGAATCACAGCAGAGTTTTCTATTTGCTTTACAGTTGTGTGTCCTCAGAATAGGTGTAAGGTGGTAAAAGCCACATGGGGATGCAGAAAGGCTTGCCCCCTTAAAAATTACCTCCGATGTTCAGTGAAAGTTATTTCTGTGTCCTCTCCCCAGATCTACTGATATTATGATAAATGTCTGTCGATGGATCAGTATAAATCCTTCAGAATTTAAGCTCATGTTACAGCCTGAGTTCTCACTTACACTTACTGCAGTCTACTTTTTTCTTATCATCACCCCCCCTGCCAGATGTGAAGTATAGCTTGCATGCTTTCAGTAAACATTACATTTTTGCCCTAAGAAAAAGTGTGCTGACTACTTTTAAACAAATAAACTAAATTGTACACTGTTATATTAAATGCATTAAAGTGCTAAGGCTGCTGGGGAGTCAATAACTTTCAGAACTTCACTTCTCACAGTTTCATTCTTCATTTATTTTTCACTGAATTACTTGCTAATGTACCTTTAAATGTTAATTACAATGTACCATTTACAATTCACTCAGCAGACAGTGTTCTGACCCTCATAGTTAATTACTTGCACCTGCAGGTGGCTTGTCTCTAATAATAATAATAATAATAATAATAATAATAATAGTACCCACTTGTTAACCAGGTAGGCCCTCTGGATATACACTCCCTTTTTAGGGGGGAACCGGGAACAATGCCTGGTTAAGTAACTTGCTCAAGGTCACACAGTAGGCAAAAGAGGGCTGAGGGAATCTCACCTTGTACCACAGGTATTACAGCTCACAGCCTAAACCCCCTAGGACAACTGCTAGACCGAGTTGGTAATGAAAACAAACAAAGATGCACAGGTATTTACTTTGCAGATGCATGAAAGTATCTTTACAAATTTCTCCCAAAACCCACTCTTCCACCCTGATTAACAACTTGTGTGTATATATATATATATATATATATATATATATATATATATATATATATATATATATATAGACTTTTTTTCACCCAGTCCTGTTTATTTAAAATTCACTATACCTTAATCCAAGAACATTAAACTATATATCCACCTCTACATAAAAAATGAGAAATTATTATCCTAATTTTCCATATAATGTGATCAACACACTTTTATATTCTCCATCTTTGCAGATGAAAGGTCACCTCCACCTCACATTTAAAAAAACCCTTACTGCACTCTATACAAACATGCTTTACAATTTTGTGTCTTTTGGCTTTTCCCGGTTAGGGGTCGCCACAGCGGAACTCCGTTCCGCTAATGATTGGCAGTAGATTTTTACGTGCTGGCTTGCCGGGACTAACGCACAGCCTTCAACGAAGGAACGCCCATTTACGCATGTCGCCACACAGAAGAGGCTCTAACTGAGAATCGAACGGGCAACGTCTAACTGTGAGGCGACAATGCTACCGCAGCACCACCACCGCAGTGTTACAAACATGCTTTACAATATAACATGCAATTTACATCATTAAATGTTTATACAAATCTTAGAACAAAAACTGTTTTACTTAGTTACTTAAGTCCTTTCAGTCCATATTCTAAACATACAATGGGATATATTATTTGCAATTCATCCTCCAGTTTAACACAGTCAACAAATTCCAGTCTTTCACAGACATGTTTCACTTGTCTGTTCCTGTATCTAGTGGAATTTATGTTTTACAGCCTCCTATCTATTCAGTAATGTCAGAATGTCACTGGTCTTCTTCCTGATCCTCTCCATTTCCCAACACCAGTCTCTGGTTCAAGTCTAAGGTACTCCTGATTCTTCTAATCAACTCCTCTGCTTTTTATGCTGTTCAAGCATTTTCCTTTGGAAAAGGTTTCCCTGGAAAAGTCCCTGACCTGACTTTATCTCTAGCAGAACAATGAGAAGCATAGTCCCATTCTGACTGCTGGCTCAGTCTTTGTTGGCTAAATGTTTTATTTTCTTCTTAGCCTGTTGTGCATCCAAAAATATATATTTGATCCTCCAGGAAAAAGTAGTTTGGGGAAAGCTGGATACAGCAGCTTGACTCTCACATCTGCCTCTTGGCATTCCCTGATTGCTAGGATAAATAGAACTCTGTTCTGCCTGGTATACAGTGAATAACCATTTTTCACAAATGCTCTGTTGTGCTAAGTTTTTAATACTTTTCCCTTCAGCTTCGTTTTTTTCAGGAGCAACTCCTTTTGCTGACATGACTACATCTTTACTAATATAGGTCTTAGCAGTTTTCTCACTGCGTATTTCGAGCATACACACTATATATATATATATATATATATATATATATATATATATATATATATAAAAAATACAGTCTGTTCCTTCCAGTTTTCTCTGTGCACTCTGTGGTCTAACTCTACTCTTTTTTGAGAAGCTTCATGGCAGTCAGAGCCATTGTTTTCATTTCAGCCGCAGCTTTCTGCACTTTTACCAGTTCATTTGAATAGTTTCTTCTATTTTTCCAGCCTTTCATTATTTTACTTTATGCATTTTTTAGTATTTCTATTGTGGTTATTAGCATTTCAGTTACTTTAAATACTTCTTCCTGACTGCATTTGTTTTATTTTTCCTCTAAATTACTGGAAGCAATTTTCTGTACCAAAGCTGAAACTTAAACTGCTTTTTGCTGAACAGCAGCAGGATTCTTCCCAGCCAGAGTTTTTTTTTCTTACTCTTTTCTGGTTGATTTTCTCTTACTTTCTCAAAATGTCTTCTTTGCTGCTTCCAAGCAGTGCAATTACTAGCCAGTAACTGACTTTTACCAAATTTATAACTTGTGTTTTTCTTTTTCTGATTTTCAATTTTCACACTAGGAGAGCTCAAATCAACCTGCTGACTATCATGGAGGCATCCTGGAAGCCCACCACAGTCAAGACTTTATCCCTTTATACCACCTGAGCAAGATGATGTGACCTGTACTTTGTTGTACATCTACATTTTCCTTTTGTCAGCTTAGCAATATCATGGAGAAAGGATTTTTTTTTCTTTGTGTGAGGAGGAGAATTTACTTACTATATGAATTACTATCATGTAACTTGTGCCTTTTTGTCAAATTCAGCAATGCATTGCCTTTAGTTTCAGTTCGGTTGTGTAAAAGCAAAATTAAAGACACACTTTTCAAACAGACTGGCTGAAAGACTTGGCCACAGACATTATTGGCCTAGGTTGGATCACTCTCAATTAAGCATGCCTCTCAGGAGGAGCTGCACCTAAATCTCATCCTCTGCCTTGCAGATGGTGAGCCCACCGAGTTCAACCTTGTTATGTAGATGGCCTGCCAGCAGCCACAGGCCTTAAATTTTGGACTAGGTCTGTATTAACCCTACTTCAAGCAAGGTCCTTTTAGATTCATTATGGACTATCACAAGTGTCTTCTTGTAGATTTCCCTTTGTATGACCCACAAATCGCAGACCTGTTCTCCAAGGTTGACACTGTCAGGAAAACAAGACTCCAGATAGCACAGCTCTGAGGTTCATTAGAACAAAACAGCCTCTCCATCACAACAAGGTGACAATCCATAGGGGGAACATCAAGCTCCATGTGATACAGCTCGGCATCAGCATCAGCACTACTTCTACGTAATGGAAAACTACCGGCTTACAGTTACATTAAAGTCTGTCCGTTGTTCACCGGACATCTTTTGAGCATTTCCCATAAAACTGCGTGCTCATCAGTACATGTACACACACTGACACAGTGATGGTCACAAGCAGAAATAATAAAAAATCAATTACACATATAACTAAAAACATGCAGAAAAATATTTACTGTCTATTTCTGAAACTGGCTTAAAGTCCACATGTGTGTAACATTCCGCTAGATGCAAGGATATCAAGGATATCCTCTTAAGGAGAAAAATGGAAAGTTGTAATGTAAATTGTCAGATGACAAACCCTTAATACCAACCTTTTGTGCCACCGGATGCCTCAGCTATGTAACTCCCATGTTTAAAATATCTCCACAACAAATGCATTTAAGGAAACTGAAAGATACTTACTCTATGACCTTTGTGCAAGGTGTGCAGATACACATTTTATCTATTCTGAGCCTATCAGTACGTGACATCATATAAAAAAAAACCCATACATGCAACATTTTGTTTTAACAAGTCACACTAGGGATGGAAACAATTTTCAGTAGTTAATATATACCCCACTCAGCAGGAAGACAAGCACATCTGAGTACTAAGAATCAAACAAGAGACCATATGGGATAGAAGTGGCAACAGAGGACTTACTGTGAGATCTCTGAATCAACATCAACAGAAGGTATACGTCTCCAAAGGCTCTTGAGGGTAAATAATGTGAAAAACAATAACAACTTGCAGAAAAGAAAACAGGTTAAAACTGCATGTCACAAGAAGGTTGGAACAAGAATCAGAATACATAGGAAATTCGTTATTAACAGAAAGGGCAGTAGCAGTGAAAGAAAAACTTGCACAACACAGATTATTTAGGTATAGCATGTCCAACAGCTTTGGGTTTGACATAGCTTTATATGTTAGGCAGAGATCACCTTGGAGTAGGTGATATGATAAGGAGTAAAGCTGGAGTTTTTTGAGGCGGTCAGTGTAGGGCATTTGTTTGAGGCCAGTAATCCTCTTTGTGAGGTACTTCTGTGGCCTTTTCAGCTGCTGTAGATGTCTTATGAGGTACATTCCAAAAGGGGCATTGTACTCTATAATGGGTCTAATGAGTGACGAGTAGAGGGGAACAATAATCTCTTTTTTCCTGGATGAGAACCCTTTTATGATGAGGTGTGCCATGTAGAAGGACTTCCTGACTACTGTGGCGATGTGACTATCAAAGGAGAGACTACTGTCCACCTGGGTTCCAAGGTCCCTTATCACGCATTCGGTGTTAAGTAGATTGCTGCCTATGTGGTAGTTCGTGGGTACAGAGATTTTACCAAAGGGGATGACACTGCACTTTTTGGCATTGAGCTTGAGGCCATGGCTCTAACACCAGGCATCTGTCTCAGTGAGGCCCTTCTGTAGGATGTCCACATCATTTGGGGACTTGACTATGGCTCCTAGCTTGCAGTCATCTGTGAACTTCATTAGCCAGAGGCCTTCTGTGTTAGCCTGTACTTCAGAGAAGTAGATACCAAACAGGAGAGGTCCCAGGACGGAACCCTGTGGTACTCCACTTGTCTCTGCTTTGAGGTCAGATTTGGGTCTGCAACTTTTACAGTGTGGGTTCTGTCAGTGAGCCAGCTGGCAATCCATCTTGTGACATAGGGATCTATATCTAGTTTAGTGAGTTTAGCTATAATTCCAGAATGGGGGATGGTGTCGAAAGCCTTGGCAAGGTCAAGACAGGCTGTGTGAACCACCTTACCCCATCCATGGCTTTGGTGACTGCCTCAAAGAAGTCGATCAGGTTCAGGAGGCATGATCTGCCTTTCACAAACCCGAACAAACTTTTTCTAAATCCACTTGCAAAATTTTCAAACCACATGGAATAATTTAACATATTAACTATTTTAACTATAATTATTAATATACACCATGACATAATGTCCTATTTATAACTAAATGCTACATTATTTGCACTTAGAAATAACTTTATATCACTACATTGTAAAACATTACCTCTAAACCTTCTTATTTCACTGGCAAAATCCAACGTTATTCTTGTATTTGTCTTAAGTAATTCCAGTACATACCTTAAGCTTGCAACTGCTTATGGCTGGAGCCATGCATAATAAAGGTTCAAGGACCAGCCCATGAATTTGGTTAACATATATAAAATAAGCAAGTAAATACATCAATATAACTGAAGTACAACTGCAGTGCAATTCCTTGGAATATTTTCCATCCCACATTTATTGTTTGCTTTTCTTTAATTCCCCAATACCATATTTACATCAAGACAAGTGGCACCCTTAACTTTACCTCATTTAACATCTTAACCACACATCTTTCTCTCCCACTGATTAACAGATTAGTGTACTACTACCGTAAACAGAAAGATTAAGCCCTCTTTTCCCTAAAAGTATCATTTTGTACAATGTTTACTAACTGATTTGATCCCTAGTATCACATGTTTTTGTAATATCACTTTGCTACCAGTTTAACACCTTTTTTACATGTAACACCATTTATCTGGGTAAGTAATAACATTTGCTGGACGTGTCTCTCTTTACTAAATCTAAGTGCACACACCTCAATAAAATTTCTCAGGGTACAACATCTTGAAAGAAGAGGGTGGCTTTATCAAACATTCCAATTATACAATCATGTTTTCATTTCTAATACATAAAAATTAAATAAAGAAATAAGAAAGATAATATTCTAATTAAATAATCCAAAAATAGTTGCATACACACTCTTTTTTGTTCTTACAATTTCAGCTCATTCACTCACTTTACTGATGGAAACTAACTCTTCAATAACTCTGATAATATCTTAAGCCTTATTACACATGACATGCCTCCATCAAGCTCCACCTGTCTTTAAAATTGCTCATGTCATAATTTTATCAATTTTATCTTTTCTTTCATTCACACAATATCCGTTATTTCTGTAACAGACAATGTCTTCATTCAATCCTGTTACTTCATTCCCCTTAATTTTTCTGCTAGCATCTCCCCAAATTCTATACCTCTCTGGCATCATAAAAAAGATGACTTGGAATCTCTTCTTCTCTACACCTGTCCACTAAACGCAAACTTTCTTCCTTATCTTTATACTTCATGTCCTTTTTTATGGCTAAACGTTATGAGACAACAAATAATAATCAACAACTTTTCCTTTACTGTGTTCCTTTCTTTTAACTCCTTTTCTAAATTACAGGTAATATATTTCAGCTATGATTTCATTACAATAACCCATTTTTTTTACTAATCCCATGTTTAACATTCAATCTCCATAACTTTATTTTCTTGAATACTTCATATAAAACATTCCTCAGCATCTCTTTACATCTTACACCTGCACTTAAAGTGTACACCACTCTGCTTGTAGCTAAAAGTAAACAGCTGTTCTATAAATCTTTCTCTTTCAAATTATACCTAGCATATTAGGCATATGTGAAAAAGCACAAAATATGTCAGGGTTTATTAAAGCCAACTCATCTTCTTGCTTCTTCTTAATGCTTCTCCATTAAAATTAAGCCTTCACCACCACATCATCATCTTCTTTCGGCTTTTCCCGTTAGGGGTCACCACAGCAGATTATCTGTTTCCATTTCTTCCTGTCCTTTGCATCTTGCTGTGTCACCAACCACCTGCATGTCCTCTCTCACCACATCCATAAACCTTATCTTAGGCCTTCCTCTTTTCCTGTTACCTGGTAGCTTCATCCTTAGCATCTTTTTCCCAATATACTCAGCATCCCTCCTCAGCACATGTCCAAACCAACGTAATCTTGCCTCTCTGGCTTTGTCTCCAAACCTTCCAACCTGGGCTGACCTTCTAATATACTTATTCCTGATCCTGCCCACTCTCTGTCATACCCAATGCAAATCTTAACATCTTTAACTCTGCCACATCCAGCTCTAACTCATGCCTTTTTGTCAATGCCACTGTCTCCAACCCATATAACATAGCTGGTCTCACTACCCTCTTGTAGACCTTCCCTTTCACTCTTATTGGTACAACTCTGTCACAAATCACTCCTGACACTTTTCTCCACCCACTCCATCCTGCCTGTATTCTCTTCTTCACCTCTTTTCCACACTCACCATTACTCTGAACTACTGATTCCAAGTATTTAAACTCATCCACCTTTGCCACCTCTACTCCTTGCATCCTCACCATTCCTCAATCCTCCCTCTCATTCACACACATATATTCTGTCTTATTCCTGCTGACCTTCATTCCTCTTCTCTCTAGAGCATATCTCCATCTCTCCAGGGTCTCCTCCACCTGTTCCCTACTCTCACTACAGATCACAATGTCATCTGCAAACATCATAGTCCACGGGGACTCCTGTCTGATCTCGTCTGTCAACCTGTCCATCACCATTGCAAATAAGAAAAGGCTCAGAGATGATTCTTGATGCAATCCCACCTCCACCTTAAATGCATCAATCACTCCCACCACAGACCTCACCGCTGTCACACTACCTTCGTAGATATCCTGTATCACTCTTACATACTTCTCTGACACTCCCGACTTCCTCATACAATACCACAACTCCTCTCTAGGCACCCTGTCATATGCTTTCTCTAGGTCTACAAAAACACAATGCAACTCCTTTTGGCCTTCTCTGTACTTCTCCATCAACACTCTCAGAGCAAACATCACATCTGTAGTGCTCTTTTCCGGCATGAAACCATACTGCTGATCACTAATCATTACGTCCCGTCTTAACCTAGTTTCCACTACTCTTTCCCATAACTTCATGCTGTGACTGATCAATTTAATCCCTCTGTAGTTACTACAGCTCTGCACATCACCCTTATTCTTAAAAATCGGTACCAAAACACTTTTTCTCCATTCCTCAGGCATCCTCTCACTTTCCAAGATTTCATTAAATAATCTGGTTAAAAACTCCACTGCCATTTCACCTAAACACCTCCATGCTTCCACAGGTATGTCATCTGGGCCAACAGCCTTTCCATTCTTCATTCTCTTCATAGCTATCCTTACTTCCTCCTTGCTAATCCACCACAACAGTGGGAAAAATCTTAATACAGCACCCTTCTTCTTAGTACAGAATTTACACCCCATATTATACTTCTTCCAAACCCCGACTGTTACTTGAAATTCCTGGTTGTCCTGGCCATCTTACCCTTAGTTACTATAAATACCAAACCGGGTGCCCCTTGAGAACAGGTAATGGCTAATGGCATTAACCCAGTCAAACAAGCAAGTAAGCCAGTAAAAAGCAAGTAAGTAACTAAATAGAGAAATGCAAGAAATGGGAAAGTCAGTGAGGGAGGAATAAGGAGGAGCAATGAAAGAAATGAAAAAGACAAAAGGGTTTTAGAGTCTGCAGGATGATTACAGATGAATATTTTGATTATACTTACCTCTCAACAGATTCAAGGAAATTAAATGTATTACCACTGACCACGTGTGAACACACATGGCAAATGTCTCCCTGAGAAGCTGCTAAAACAATGGTCTCCATTCAACTACTTCAGTGACATGTGATACACAGGATGTTTTGTATTAACACAGCACTAGTCCTGACATTTTAAAAACTACATAATGCAAGTTATTTAATTTAACAGACCATCCACTATTGACAAAAATAGATCTGTGCTAAGCTACATAATACAATACTGAAAAGTGCTTAACTGTAGTGCATAAAGTACAGTTTTGTACCTACCATAAATGTAGATGTTAGGGATCCCTTGCAGTCCTGACTGGACTGGGTAGACCAAAAGTCAAGTCCCAAAACAACCTGTACCAATAAACATGTACAATATATACAGTAAAGTGGCAGTAGCCCTAGTGGAATGAGGCCTATCCCAGCTGGAACCAAAATCATCCTTGGCCTGTCCTGTCTGACCTTTAGTAATAAGAATACCCTAGGCATCTTAGCACTGCATGACATATTCAGATGCTGTAGAAGGTGTTCTTTCTTGAGCAGAAGAAGGCAGCAGTCGTCCAAGTAAGGATAAATTTTTGAAGCCTGATACTTTCTGCAACTTAGCCTTATATATGAATGAAGGTTAGCTTTCCTTGAGATCCAAACAGCAGAGTCCCTTGCAGCCTTGGGCACAGTTGCTGTGCGTCAACATCTTGATCAACTTAGAGTCCAGTTAGAATAAGTGTTGAGGGATAGATAAATCCAAAATTGGTCTCCGTGTTTCCCTTTCTACTAGGAACTTCTTGGAATAAAATAAAATCGAGCCCCACAGGGACTGGCTGAATGGCAGCTATCTGGAGTGGAATCAAACTTGAAACTTGCAGAGGAGCTTCTTTTTTGAGGAACATCTGGCATGCTGAGGAAGGGCATTGGTGTGAAATAAAAAAGTGTGCATTGTGAATGAAATCAGGTGATATCTGATTGAGTGATTAAATCCAATTTTCTGATTAAATCCCAATTTTCTTTGAAAGGCTGCCAGCTTCCTCCCAAAGGGCGAGAAGGCTGACAGAGATGAGGCAGGTGATCATTGCTGACCCTTCAGGAAAGGATAACTGCTGCTCACCCTGAGTCTGATCAGGGCCTAGCAGTCCTTGAGCTAGGCCTAGACCCCCTAGGGCCCTGCCCCTACCTGGGAACCATCCTACTAGACTGGCCCCCATAAAGGCCAACCCCAGACTTATAACCATTGCACCTACAAAGCCCCTTAATTTTACCTGCAAAAATCTTAAACTGCTCTGCAAAGACTAAAACTGCTCCTCATATCTTCCAAACAACCTCCATTTTCTTTAGGAGCATCAAAATCAGAAGCTTAACAACACCCAAATCATTCAGATCAGACAAATTCTGATGTCTCAAAAATCCTGGTCTAATAGCAGCTTCAGCGAAATTTGCTCCTTCAACCATGCATGAACCTGCAAAGCAATGCTGACCCAGCATACACCACACATCTAAAAAGAACCACAATTGAATGCTACACTGCTTGTTCAACTTATCCAAGTCCTCATCCAGCATCAATTGTCCTGATAATTCTGATATAATTGTGAATGAAATTTTCAATTCGCATCTCATGGCTAATTGTGAAAAAGTATATGCTTTTGATTTCAGCCTATCAAAAGCCCTTGCTTGGAAGTATACTATTTACCCCCACCTACAAACTTTAAACAACAGACCTCCACAACAGTTTAGGGGTCTCTTTTAGGCTCTTAAACAACAGTTTCTGAGCCCTAGAAACTATCCTTTAGGCCAGGCCCAACAGGTTAAGAGGCCGCCATAAGCCTGAGAACAGGATACAGGGAGCCAGGCTTAATCTATAAATAGGAGGAGCCTTAGCTGGAATCCAGGGATAGCCTCAAACCAAGACTTCCTGCAAAACATCCTGGAATCAGGGAGTCAACACAATTCCCATAGCTAGGGAAAGGGAAAGAGGTCCCTCAAGAATTCTCATTTAAATCTCCTGATCAAGGCCTTGAAGGTGGAAGCATTTGAAGTCGCTCCTCATGGAGTGAAGAGTCTCTGAAAATGAAAAATCCTCAGGAGGAGAAGCTGAAGGAGTGGAATCATCCACATCAGAATCAGAATAAGCAGGAACTCTTTGCAAGTCTTCCACATCTCTTATCAGGTCGACATCCGGGACTGCGGTTCCTCACCCCTAGACTTCACTGTTTTGTCCTTGGCTTCTCTTAGATGAAAGCGGCGTTCGGAGCATCCGGCGGCGCCAGTATAAATTATTACAGCAAACACCAAACACTAACCTAGCAGCAGGACTGCAGCAAGGGAAGACGAAGAACATTCTGTATTCTGTACTGACAAACTCAGAATATCATCTGTTTACTAGCAGTTTAGGAAAAATTATGCAACACTGCACACTGAGCAGGTGGGAACAAAATGTATTATAGTTATCCTACAAGGATTTATCTATTCTGTCCTAAAAGTTTAACATTCTGCTCCTCTGAAATTGTTCAAACCTGGTATGTATATATGTGTGCGACCCCCACCCCACCAAAAAAAATGATCATGAACTATATATAGTTCAGATGCCATAAAGAAGATTTACATAATACACTTTTTGATCAAGCTTAATTACTTACTGGATAACAATAGGTTCATAGTTATGTTTTTATCAGACCAGTTTTCAATCTGTAGGTAAAAGTACACAAGAAACCATAAACCACATGTGAAAGGGAGTATTCATCAGGATAATGCACTATCAAATTATGTTTTAAGCATTTTTTTGTCACAGCCAAGGCATGCAGAGAAAAGAAGATACATGAAAAACTTTAATGTGCACCATAGATGGAGTCAGAACTGCATATTCAAGCCCTGTACTTACTTTAAAGCTTAAAGACTGTCTACTACTGAATGTCTGAATTACTTCACATATTAATGACTGCCTAATACTGAATCTCTGAAGAAGATCAATTTGTCTATTTTTAGACTTTACAATGACTATTTAAGGTGCGTCACAGATTCAGAACTATTCGATAACATATAAGTGAAAAGAAAAATTTTTAGTTAAATGCTTTTAACTGACCCAACCCTTACAAGCTAAAAAGTAGAATGTCATGTGAAATGCAAGCAAGTTAAGAAGACAGTTCTGAAACGTCTTGGATGGCATAAAGGTAGAAAGGATGTCTCTGTATAAGTCAGTGCTAAGACAAATGTTATGCGGCTTATCCATGGATACTTAATGGAATTCTCAAAAGCTGCTGAAATCCTGCAGGTGATTTAAGAGAATGAGAACCATATGACAAAAGGCAGGTCACACACATTGTGTTTTGACACTACCGCACAGTGCCACTAAGTCTCAACAACCTCATCCATTATACTTTGCAGTCACAACAAACTGTTAATCACAACTGCATCATTTTACACAACAAATTCAGAAACGGCTCAAGTACCAAGAAGATGGTAAACTTCGGATGAACCCCATCACCCCTTTCACCCCCTATACATCTACACATAAACTCTACAGTTCACTGTGACAGTAACCACTTGTCTTATTTCTGATTACTTTTTGTTAGATGAAGAACAATTCAATATTACTTACAGGCAGTTATGAAGTGTTTTCCTGCAAACATTCCTTCTCTAAGTAAAGTAATACCTTTAAGATGTTAAATATTGTAATGTAAAGAACCTTCCAGACCACTCCCTTACGTCATCACGATACTCAGCAATATCTTATTCCCAAGCATTTGTCTGAACTACATCACACAGACTAAAACAGCATTCACACTTGTAGCATTTTGTCCTTGCTACATCAAAATGTGAAAAACACAGAACAGCATGCTTCTGTTAAGAACAGCAGTGAATGCTAAGTGAGTTGTCCCCTGCAATTTCACCTAACAACAGCATGCTACTCTGACCAAGGCAGCTGTCATGTACAGATGGGTGATCCTAATATTTCACAAAGTGACTTACTTTTCTGTATTAGCTTGCAGACCTTAGCACAACACTAAATAATGACATTGAATGGAAATGCCTGCTTAACTTGACAATTTGCTGTTACTTAACTGTTAGTACTTATACACTGTCTTCTTTCAGTTTTTTCTTTTAATACTTCCAGATAGATTTCATGCTGAGGCACTGAAGTTAATTTTTTGGTAAATGAATTTTTTTACTTAGTATTATTTTGTAGTTTTATATCTATATCTACATCTTGCTTTATATACATACACAAACACATATAATCTTATATATTTAGATAGAAATGTATCAGTATTTGACAGTTAAGAAAACTGATCACGCAGTCAAACACAAAGCATTGTCTAGTCATCAGTTGACTGTATCTAAAACAGTAGCATACACAAGCATGAACTTAAAGGAAAATAGCCTTGAATGAACAAATGCTAAACCAAATAATAATAATAATAATAATAATAACAATAATAATAATAATAATAATTAATACAAAAAACCATCACATACATGCATCTATATGAGATGTTCTATTTCTTCACATCCCTAATAAGGGGGCTTCACTCCCAAATGCCCTGTGCCAAGTCACCCTTGCAAAAAATTATCTATTGTTACTACCCCACAATTAAACAAGCACAGATGACACAAGCAGCAGAAATGCTTTACTACTATGACAATGTGAAAAAGTCTATGACTACAGAGGAGTACAGGCATGCACCTCTAATAGCAAACAATTCACAGCAAGTGATACTTAAGAAACGCCAAAACTCCTTTACAGTGAAATGGATACCGTACACAGCAATCTGCTCAGTTACAGTTACAGCTGCTTGCACACAAGTAAAAATATTTATGCAAACGAAATAATCTACAAAACCCTAGTACTTTCAAATTCCTTACTAATTCAGTACTCAAGACAATTTTAAGATGACTGTGTCAAAACTGCTGTTTTATCTTTTTCGCCCCTGTATATAAATAGCTGTATATTCTTTCTCTTTTTTCACAGAATGACACTAACATTCACAGTAATATTTGTCTAAACCAGATTCTTAGATTTTGCTCCTAGCTTCAAAGGCAAAGGAGCCAGTGTATTTTAAACTTTAATGAAATACTATCATTTTAATGTTATTTTTTAAAGGAATGAAAATATTATTTTTATAAAAATACACATTATTTACAGGACAGAATTTACAACACTGTACATTTGTTAAACCGATAGCCACACATTTGCTTTAAGGGAATATTTTGCAAATATTACAGTTTGTCAATTTGTACTGGTCATTATAACCTCAACTTGACCTTATTTAAAAATGTCACTATCTCTACAAAGCTTCTAGTGTTTCTTACAAAACTTTCAAGACAAGACAAAGGGATACTCAGCCTTATACTATAAACAACATGAGGAAACACTGCTAAGACTACAAAGACAGCATAATCTCAAATGTATGTAAAATACGTGTTTTGTGATAATATTTAAATTTAAAAAAATATCACTTTTTGCTGAAAAATAAACATTTTTGTTATAATTTCGTAACAGCACTTATGATACGATTCGTATATATATATATATATATATATATATATATATATATATATATATATATATATATATACATACACACACACACACACACATATATATATATATATATATATATACATACACATATATATATATAAATTGTTGGACAGAAAATAATGTCATAGGCATATGCTTGTTGTTGAACTGGATGGCAAAAATACAGAGCAGTCAACAATGCCAATTATAGTATTAATGGTAACAGATTCCTTGTAAATGCATATGAAGGATATTATAATTCTGGCATTGTTTATGTTCTGTAATGTCCATGTGAGAAACGTTATACTAGACAGACTACTAGGATTGTTAGGCTATGCATTTTGGAACATCTGTGGGTCATTAAAAGTTGTGCAACCACTAGTTCTGTTGCTGAGCATATTTGTTATGAATGCAAACATACCTCTCAACTGTCCAGATTTTTCTTCATATTTTCAGTCCATTCCTTATAAAAACAATGTTTTTATGACAAATCAGTAAGGACTGAATTCACTAAAACATGATAGACATTCAGGTTTCAGATTTCCTATCCTTTAGAAAATGCATGGTAAATCAAATCCTTTTATTCTAACAAATTTGTTAAGTTTGTAAGAGCAATATTTAACATTCGTCCCTAGTTTTGGGCTTTTGACTCCCCTTTGTTTTTCGCTTTGTTCAGATTTCTTGTGATCATTTTAGTGTTGTCAGCATTACTAATTTACCATGGTTTATATTAAGTGAAGCAAATTTGGTTGTAAAGAAAGAGCTTGAATTTTGCTCCAGCAACAAATGCTGCCCTTTCTGTGACTTTATGGGATCTTTCCAGATATAGCAAAACCATGAATGTCAAACACATTTTAATAATTCTGCTGATCTCAATTCAATCCTAAAGTGTAAAAACCTAAGAATTTTTGTACCCCACAAAAAAAAAAAAAAAAAAAAAAAAAAAAAAGTGAAACTATTGTGAAATAAAATCGACTGATTAATTTTTGTTACTCAGGTTAATCTTACCAGGCAAAGCACATTTGCAGAAGGGACTGGGAGAGAAAAGCTCCAGAAACATTAAAGTTAAAAAATGGAGGATGTAGGAGCATTTAGTATCGAAGGCAAGGAGAAAATGGTTTTGATGATACTAGGATACCAAAATAAACTGGGATAGACTAGATATTATCTAAAACATCATCATGAGAGGACAATGACTGACTAGAAGTAGGAGTGAATGTCTGCTACTTGTGAATAAACAAGTGCTATCATAAATATGTGCACAGAAAGTAAAATAAAGGTATTGGACTGACTCTAACTAAGATCATACAGTAATGGTACTACATAATCAATAATGGACCACTTGCCATGGGGAGAATGCAGTATACCATGCATGAGGACTGCAAACATATTGTCCCTAAATGAAATGATTTTAACCATAAATAAACTACATGTCTAACAACATATTTTACTCCAGCTCCTGTCAACTATAAAGCAACTACCTAGGTTAATATGACCCATTCATTCACATTTAACGGGCTATAGCATGGTCACTTTGTGGCTGGCATTCAGCCAGTAATAACGGGGCTGTCTTGTTATGCCTTTTGGTTCCCTCTGCGCATTTCTAATCAAGTCCATGGCAAGATGAATAATAGGCTTTTGGGGGCAGTGACACCTGCTTCCACGAGCGATTACAGTCTCAAAGATATCACCTCCTTTTCAGTAACAGCCACTGTGTGATTTCTGTTCCCCACTATGGACTGTACATGGAATGTGCCCTCTAGACATGTGTACCCACACTCACAACATTAAAGAGAGGTAAGAAAGCAGTGCCTTGTCACACTTTTCTCTCTCTCCCCACCCTAGACCACTTAGCCAACCTGGGACACATATAGCATATTCAGGCCTTTATCTGTTTATGCTATGCAGCTGGTAAATCTAACAATACTACATACCAAAGCAAAAATGCTGACAAAATGAAAAAAAGCAAGATAATTAAAAGAGAAAATCAGTAGTGGCAAACACTGAATTAAAGTCAGAAAGCATAATTATACAGTATATTATGTTTAGTAGTTACAGTGCTTTGAAAGACTATATTACTGGTAGCTGGTATACTTGAAATGAAAGTGTAGTAAGTCACAGTTTCATAGACTACATTAGGAACTGATGGCTACTTTTTTATTTCTTGAAGATGCGTTCTCACTGTAGACATAATGTGCTTCTCAAGGCTCATCTCAGACTATGACAATGACATTTTTACTGACAGAAAATTCTTTGTCCAACTGAAGTTGATAATGGATATGGAATGTTCTCTGGAAGATCCTGTACATCAAATCACCATGGTAAACATTTGAGAACAATGTTACCTGAAGGATGAGCTGATAATTAGGAATAAAATGATTTTATAATTTACTTTCATAATATGTTAACTTTAGAACAGAATGCCATGTATTAACTTTGCACAGCCAAGACATTACAATTAAACAAGCTGATTAGGAGGCAGGCAGTTGCAGTTATTTTGGTTCATGATTATTATGTTAAACAGGCTTTCTGTCATGTTACTAGTAGATTAAGCATTTCAATGTATACTATTTAAAGTCATATACAGCAGCTTGACATGACAGAAAGCACTGTTATTTATTTTTTATACTCAGGACTGTTTTTGAAACAAATTCATGACTATCTATAAACGCAGACACTACCACATTTTTTCTTTCATTTGGTATTCCAAACAAGATATCTAAATGTAGACACTTCTATATTTCATATTTGATTTGGTTTTCCAACAGTTCATAAGTCCTAGTCAACACCATCATAATGTCCAACATTCTGAAGTAAAGGGTATTTTTGAAAAGCTATGTCACTATATTAAAACTTTTAGTTATGATGACATGGCTTTAGATAAAAAAACAGTTAACACTTTGTGTACCATTAAAGTAACACTGAATTCAGTCATGGAAATGTTTTGATGAAATTTGACACTGAAGCTCTGTATTCTAGTATAGAGCATACAGCAGGTCTGCGAGCAGTCAAACAAATGTTAAGAGTTTGTTATTTTTTTAACGCAAAATAATATGATCTTTTTTTGTGGTAAATATTTTCAGGGGATACACACACACACACACACACACACACACACACACACACACACACACACACACACACACACATATATATTTATACAGTTCCTATTATTTCCTCGCCTCTTCATCGAACATGAAACCACAAAATTTGAAAACATTGTACGTCCACATAAGCGATTTCTTTCCTTGGGAAAGAAATTGCTTGGCCATCCTCGTCAGTTTGCCATTTTCTCTGCTGTAGTGCGATCTTGGAGTTGGTATATTTAGTTGGGGGGGGGGTGAAGCCCTCCACTTTGTAGTATTTGTGGTTATTTGTTGGTGTTTGTAGGGAAAGAAATCACTTATATGGAAGTTCGATATTTTGAAAGTTCGCGGTTTTAGGGTCAATGAAGTATTCGAGGAAATAATATAGACTCTATATATTTATGTGTGTGTGTGTATGTATATATATATATATATATATATATATATATATATATATATATATCAACTCTGTGATTGCATTACACTGGGGGAAGGGCAAATTCTCCAATCTCCACTGTACCATGATCTCACAAATATCAACCTCTGGCACGTTCAATCAGCTAATATTATATCAGCTGTACTGCCAGTTTTCCAGGTTCAACAAGTTACTGTTTGAAAGCATGCTAGCAAGTTTTCTGAGTTTTTCTTACTTTGTGGACAAGTAAGAAATACATTTATATGATACTAATCTATTTACTGCAAATATAAAATTATTTCTCTGCTTTACTGATAATAAACTTTAGATGTTTGTGTGTTGAGAGGGCAGCCTACTAGAGCCGCAAAGTGAATTTTTACCTGAAAGTTTGGACCTACTGAAGCCTTATCTGGAGGGCACAAAATCCTTGATCTTTTTATTTATAATCAGGGTGAAATGTTATTTCCAGTCTCTACAGAAATGCACTGTCTGCTACCCAGTAGTATGTACATTCTTTTTAATCTTTCTAAGGGATAGTTTATGTAGGTTGTCCTCAATATGTGTGCAGAGGGGGTTATAAAAAGAGTTAGAGAATAAAATTCAAAGGATTTTTGAATAGAGATTAAGTTTAATGTACAATAAACAAACAACTGCAGCATGTCTGAATGGATTTTAAAGGGGTAATATTACACTTTATGCTACTGATAGTGGCAACAGAGCAATGGTGTTTTCCCAAGGACAGTAAAAATGATAGCCATGTTTTATCACCTACTACAGTAATGCAACTAGGTCTATATAAAAGGTTATTACCAAGAATGGGATTTTGTTGGTGAACAATCACACTATCAGACAAACAGCAGGAATAAGATCACAGTTAACTTATACATGGGGAATGATCTGGGTGATCACTTTAAACCACTAATATGTGTTTCTACCTCTCTTAAACTGAATGCAAGAAATACAGTAAACAGTTAGTGTAGTAGCTCTAATTACATCAACTGTGACAGTATTGATAGGATTTTTGTTCATCCAGAGAGATTTAAGAACTATTATTCTAATGGCTGTAGCAACCATAAGTCAAATGGTCTGGAAAATATAAAGAATTATATTTCCAGTATAAAGACAATCACTACAGACATACTCTAGGGATGAACCACATTTCCCACTTGTACAGAAGTGCAGCGGTAGCGTTGTTGCCTCACAGCAAGAGGTTCTCCCGTTCGATTCTCGGCTTGGGTTGGGAGTGCCTTCTGTGTGGAGTCTGCATGTCTTCCCCACGGTCGAGTGGGCGTTACAAAGACATGCACTGAATGGGCGTGCCTTCATTGAAGGTTGGGCATTGGGCTGGCAACTTAACACCATAAAAAACAACTGCCAATCATTAGTGGGCCGGAGTTCTGCTGTGGCGACCCCTAACTGGGAAAAGCCGAAAGACAAACAACAACAACAACAGAAGTCATACAGTACCCCCTACAGAAACCATATTTAAATAAATGTAGCAGGCTTGCAAATTCTAATGACCATTTAGAGCGACTGCGTTCCTATCAATGCAGGGTTATATCTTTGAAACAGGACTTTTTCTAATAAAATATTTATAAACTGCATGGTATTTACGCTGTGTTTTTAGGTGCACAGGTAACAGAAGAGCATCATGTCCACAATTCCCAATAATGTCTTGCTGAACATTTCAAATGTTTGAAAAAAACACTTTCATTAACAATGATTTTGTTATTATGGTATAAAAGCACAACATGTCTATATTTTTTATTTATTATATATTTGCTCTTATGGAACAAAAAGAAAATATAGTGTGTGTTCTAAACTAAAAGATACTTCCAGTAGATATGCTGTCAACTTGTATAATACAGTAATAAACTGAAACCTAAAATGCTGGTTGTGCCTTCACCATGTTCATAAAATACCACAAGCACCAGCTTCTGCCATTTTGAACACAGACTGATTAGAATATTCTCTTTCTAATTGGGTACATCTCCTTTGATTGTGACAAAGCCATACAAATTCTCTAGAAATAAAATATAATACTTTTTTTCATAAACAGATCCCCCAAACCTTCATATTGCTAATGATACCTTCTTCTGACTGGATACACTTCTGATGTTTAATCATGGGAAATGCAGTAAATGCCAATAGTGCATCTGTACTGACTGTCTTTTTGATGGAAATAAAAATACTTTTTCCAAATATTTTGACTTATGGTTGCCACAGACATTAAAACAATAGTCCTTAAAAGTCTCTGAATATACAAACATGTTAGTACTATTAATATAATTACAGCTACTACATTTCAGCTTTTTCACACAAATGAACAAATGTTTGTTGTCCCAACAAGTCAATATGATTACGTCCCAACCCCCAATAACCACCTTCTTATGGTGGGTGCACAGGCAATGTTTGAGATCAAGTGAAAGAAATGTTGGCAACAGTAATGTATTTCAGCTTATTTTGCATAAATACTGTCCCTGAGAAGCCAGACTAATCAGCATTTACAACACAAGTATGTATATTTTCTGAATGGGAACACTGCTGACGTCTGTGATCAGCTAAAAGGAATAATGTCTGCAGCAATGTATTACATCTTGTTTCTAAAAAATAACAATTACTTGTTTTCACACAAAGAATGACTCCACCTAGAAATACTGGGTCTATATTCAATCATCAATCTTTTCCCATGTCTCTGTATGTTGTTTTCATAGGAGGGGGGCTTCCAGAGGCCTTGGATGATTACACAGTAGCACAAAACCAGGTCTGCACCTCATTTTTGGCAGTAAACTCCTGCAGAGACTTTTGATGATATCAGTCTGTCCTGGGGAGTGAGAGATTCACAGTGTGGACAGAAGACCATGTCATACTCCACGCCAAGGCAAAAAAGACACTTATTCTGGAAGCCCTAATGGGGTATCTTGCTTGCCAAACACTAAATAATTATTTACTTTATCAGATAATTCTTATAAATTACATTCTGAATCAAAGATAAGGTGCAAAAATAACATTCAACTAAGACAGGGAAAAAATTGCCTATTTGGTACTTATCTGCCCAAGGAACAAGTCTGATGGACTACGTGTGATGTGGAGATGCATATGATCAAAAAACTGCAAGGCAAAAAAGATCTGAAGATGGATCTGGCTACTGCAGACTTTATACTACCAACATCTCCATTCCAGAAGGAAAGAGGGTGTTGGCTGGAATCGGGGGGGGGGGCACTCTGAAAGACTAGGCTGCTGTGGCATACCCTAAAAGTGGGAACTGCAACACTGAACACTATGATGAACATCTGCCCCTTTCTGTCATACATAGCCTGCTTACCAGTCTACTATTCCCCCCAAATGACTACTTTCTGAGTGTGTACACCTTGGATGTTTGAATGAGATTAATTGAATGAAATAATAGACAAATGCATCTCAGCATCTTTGACTCCAACAGGCACTACCCATTCCTGCTAAACCATAATAAAGATAATTTAATAGTGATCCAGTATTTTTTCTTTTAGTTTTGCACACGGTCTGCTTTTTCATCCACCACTCTTAACTACTTTCTGATTATATATACACACACACACACACATTTATATATATATATATATATATATATATATATATATATATATATATATAGTTATAATGGCCATTTTGTGCTGATTACACTACCAATAGATTTATCTGTTACTACTGGTTTCAGAGAGATCCTTCAACAGAACATAATCCTGAAGATTGTAGAATCTGTTGCTCGTGGCTTTCCTTAGTGAAATGACTACAGACTGTTGGATAAACATCAGCATTTGATGAACTGAGTCAATTTCAGGGAACTGCATTACCTTCTGCCACTTTTGACATCACATTTCATCTTTCTCAAGGTTTTCCAGTAGAGGGGATCCCTGACTACCACTATGTTTTTCACCTCCCTGTAGTCCTGCAAATGAGAAGTAATAACCTCAGATCTGTGACTATTTGTCATCTCTCATAACAGACAGCTTGTCCCCATTTGTCCTAAAAATAGCTTCATACAGGTAGCTGAGTCTCCGTTGCTCTGTGCCTAACCATATTCAAGGCTCTACAAAACTGTCAGAAACAGTCTGCTTCACATCTGAGATTTTCCCTAGAGGCAAAACTACAATACATTGCTTACATTTCACCTTTCCATAACATCCACCATCACATCACCACAATGGCACAGATATCTCTGGTGATACTAAGCTGGTGAGGCTCTCTATTGAAATGTCAGCACTTGTAACAATGACATGCCAAAAGTGCAGGAGAACAGCGAATATCTAACATAGCTGTTCCTCTTAAAATTTATTTTTTGCAGGGGGCAAGTCTCCCACCCTCCCTGAACTTATATATAATAACTCCATGATTACCATACCTTGGAGAAAAGGGAATATTCTGAGAAATGCCCTTTGGAGAAAATGGCATCCCCACTAATTATCACATTAATAACAATGTACTAAGCATGCAATCAGTCATGAGGGACTTGGGCCCCCAGGTTGATAGCAACCTGACTTTTGACCACCACGTTGCCTCCATTGTATGGAAGGCTTTCTACATGGCCCACCTCATAAGCAAGGGCATTTCATCCAGGAACAAGGAGGTCATAACATCTCTGTACTCCTCCCTTATCATACCCATTATCGAGTACAATGCCCCCTTCGGCATGTACCTTGCCAAGCACATGCAGCAGTTGGAGAGACCACACAGGTCCCTGACCAGGAAACTCCATGGTCTCAAACACCTATCCTACAGATAGGCTAAAAGCCCTGTCTCTCTACTCAGTCTCATACAGACTGCTCAGAGGTGACCTGTGTCTGGCATACAAGGCCGTCTCCGACTCATCCTTTTTGGATTTGCTGCATAGCCGTAAGTCAAACTCCACTCGTGCAACCTGCACACAAGGCCTCAACCTGGTCTGTTACATTAATAAAACTTGTTGGTGGGATAGATTTATGTCCCAACGACTTCCCCATCTGTGGAATTGACACCCTCTCCATGTCAAGCAGAGTACCTCACTAGCCCTCTTTAAGAGGAACCTGGACAACTGGAAGGGAAACAGAAAACATACCCCTGGGATCCCACCTGTGTCCCTGCTTGACAGGGAAAACAGGTGCTGACTTTGTGGGAACATGGGTGAAATTCTTGGCTAGGCTTATAAGGGCGTATGGCCAATAGCCTAATATTGTCCTATAAACCTATCTCAGACTTAGTATATATATATATATATATATATATATATATATATATATATATATATATATAAGTCCATTTTTTTTGGCCGTTCACTCTCATCATTATGGGACTTGTTAAAGTGTGTCCCAACATTTCAAATGGTTTATAGTTGGTGAATGTGTCTTCATCTGTCCATCCATATTGCTTTCACAGCTGTCATCTCAGGCCACCATGCTTTTTCTGCCAGGTAATTGCATCACACTTATTGGCCTCTGAGCAGTAGCAGTGAGTTTTAATTCTATTTGTCCTAATCCAGAATAAAACAGCATCTGCTGTCAATACAGACAGAAGATGAGCATCACTGCAGTACTAGAAGGCTTTACAGAAGTTTAGAACTCTGTATCCTAAGTAAAATGTAATAATCAAAGGAATATCCTAAGGTTAACTACTAAAGTCAACTGCACTTTTCTGTTGGTTGATTTCTTCCTCTGTGCCTTTTCATTCTTACATACACACCAAATACTGTTCATTTATCAGGCTTTATCTGCTACACGACAAAATTATGAAATGAAGACTATAAATCCAAATGCTGATGATTTTGCTATAAAGTTTATTAGACTGTGTCTGAATAACTTGCTTACAGAGCTGTGAAGGAACTCTATAATATTAAACAAACTATACACATTTTCACACTAACAATTAA